>NC_066509.1:45322154-45379147 GCF_024679095.1 Eriocheir sinensis
TGACGTTAAGGTCACTGGAGGGTATGAGGGCAGACACACACTCAGCACTGCCCCGCATAGCAGCCAAGAGGAGGGGTGTGCGGCCATCCTTGTCCTTGACGTTAAGGTCACTGGAGGGTATGAGGGCAGACACACACTCATCACTGCCCCGCTCAACAGCCAAGTGGAGGGGTGTGCGGCCATACCTGTCCTTGGCGTTAAGGTCACTGGAGGGTATGAGGCAGACACACACACTCAGCACTGCCCCGCATAGCAGCCACGTGGAGGGGTGTGTGGCCATCCTCGTCCTTGGCGTTAAGGTCACTGGAGATTATGAGGCAGACACACTCAGCACTGCCCCTCAACAGCCAAGCGGAGGGTGTGCAGCCATACCTGTCCTTGGCGTTAAGGTCACTGGAGGGTATGAGGGCAGACACACACTCAGCACTGCCCCCATAGCAGCCAAGAGGAGGGGTGTGCAGCCATCCTCGTCCTTGGCGTTAAGGTCACTGGAGGGTATGAGGGCAGACACACACTCAGCACTGCCCCCAGAGCAGCCAAGTGGATGGGTGTGTGGCCATAACTGTCCTTTGCGTTTAGGTCACTGGAGGGTATGAGGGCAGACACACACTCAGCACTGCCCCGCTCAGCAGCCAAGTGGAAGGGTGTGCGGCCATACCTGTCCTTGGCGTTAAGGTCACTGGAGGGTATGAGGGCAGACACACACTCAGCACTGCCCCGCTCAACAGCCAAGTGGAGGGTGTGCAGCCATACCTGTCCTTGGCGTTAAGGTCACTGGAGGTATGAGGCAGACACACACTCAGCACTGCCCCGCTCAGCAGCCAAGTGGAGGGTGTGCAGCCATACCTGTCCTTGGCGTTAAGGTCACTGGAGGTATGAGGGCAGACACACACTCAGCACTGCCCCGCTCAACAGCCAAGTGGAGGGTGTGCAGCCTTACCTGTCCTTGGCGTTAAGGTCACTGGAGGGTATGAGGGCAGACACACACTCAGCACTGCCCACCATAGCAGCAAAGACGAGGGTGTGCGGCCATCCTCGTCCTTGGCGTTAAGGTCACTGGAGGGTATGAGGGCAGACACACACTCAGCACTGCCCCACATAGCAGCCAAGTGGAGGGGTGTGCGGCCATACCTGTCCTTGGCGTTAAGGTCACTGGAGGTATGAGGGCAGACACACACTCAGCACTGCCCCCATAGCAGCCAAGTGGAAGGTGTGCGGCCATCCTCGTCCTTGGCGTCAAGGTCACTGGAGGGTATGAGGCAGACACACACTCAGCACTGCCCCCCATAGCAGCCAAGTGCAGGGGTGTGCGGCCATACCTGTCCTTGGCGTTAAGGTCATTGGAGGGTATGAGGGCAGACACACACTCAGCACTGCCTACCATAGCAGCTAAGTAGAGGGGTGTGAGGCCATCCTCGTCCTTGGCGTTAAGGTCACTGGAGGGTATGAGGGCAGACACACACTCAGCACTGCCCCGCATAGCAGCCAAGTGGAGGGGTGTGAGGCCATCCTCGTCCTTGGCGTTAAGGTCACTGGAGGGTATGAGTGCAAACACACACTCAGCACTGTCTCGCTGAGCAGCCAAGTGGAAGGGTGTGCGGCCATCCTCGTCCTTGGCGTTAAGGTCACTGGAGGGTATGAGGGCAGACACACACTCAGCACTGCCCCGCTCAACAGCCAAGAGGAGGGCCGTCCCTCCTGTGTGGGGGAGGGGAAGAGACACACTCTTAAGGGTCTAGTAATAACCATACGTTATCAAAGTGTCCTACTGACCACCGACCGCACACTGCACCACTACTAGAGTCCGTTTCATTCCGTCTGTCCACCAACAAAGCGGGAATTTTGATGAATGTGGCAACTGCTCATTTCTAGTCCGTGAATACGTGAAAATCAACTGTTGTGATAGACATTCAAGCTTATTTTTCAATAATATATTTGAATATTTATGTGAACAAAAAACAACTGTCACTTGCATCGATAACTAACATGCAAGCACACGAAAATACTAACTTGTAGCAAGTAACATAGTCACATGATGCTCGAACGAGCTATTTTTTTCTTCAAATTCATCGATTGATAGCTCATTTCAGGTATATTAAAAGATATCTGTCTCTGCAAGTGCATGTAAATAACGTCTTAATAATTTACTGCATGTAAATAATGATTATATATATATATATATATATATATATATATATATATATATATATATATATATATATATATACATATATATATATATATATATATATATATATATATATATATATATATATATATATATATATATATATATATATATATATATATATATATATATATATATATATATATATATATATATATATATATATATATATATATATATATATATATATATATATATAGAGAGAGAGAGAGAGAGAGAGAGAGAGAGAGAGAGAGAGAGAGAGAGAGAGAGAGAGAGAGAGATAGAGAGAGAGAGAGAGAGAGAGAGAGAGAGAGAGTAGAGGAGGCAGTTTGCGCTACCCTAAGCAGAAAAAAAATTGCTACAAAATCACCAGACTTGAATACAAAAACGAAATTTTAACAAGGAGTGTAAAATTTTGTCTGCTCATGATGGCGGGTAACGCGCTACCCTCAATCGCTGCAGTTTCCCCGATTGTGCACTGTAAGTAAGGGAAAGTTAGGTAGGGTCTGTGCGCCACCCAGCCGGGTCTACGCGCTAGGTTGAGGAGGGGGTTGCGCCAGGGGGGGGTCAGTGCGCTATGGCATGTCGGGTCATCGCGCTAGGTGCCTTAAGTTCTTTGTTTTAATCTACAAGCTATCAAAATCACTCTCAATAGGTAGTTAATAAATCCTCTTGCCTCTCAAGGAGTAAAAGCTTTGGAAAAATAAATGAAAGATTGCAAACTAACTTTTTTTTATTTTTTAAAATAGTGTATTGACAAACATAAAAACTGTGCTTTAGTTATGAATATCATAAACAAATAAATGTCCCACAGAGTTCAAAACAAAAATCTTAACAATACTCCGGGAAAAGTTTCATTTACCAGTATCAAAATAACAAATAAATGTCTCACAGAGTTAAAAACGAAAATCTTAAGAATATTCCGTGAAATGTTTCATTTAACAGTGTCAAAATAACAAATAAATGCCTTTCAGAAATCGAAACGAAAATCTTAAGAATACTCCGTGAAAAAAATCATTCAACAGTATCAAAATAGCCTAATTACATTTATTACAAAAAAACTCAGTATCCATTGTATCAATGTCCTCCTGAGACTTTTCACTCAAATTCATCTCACTCAGACATTCTGCATGCCACCAGCTGTCACACAATACACATTTTATCCTTAACTTTCATTTTGTTTCACATTGACATTTTCCACAGAGCTCGTTCATATCATCAATTACATCATCCTAGTCATCGTCCAAGACTGGCTCATCCGCACTCTCTGAAGTTTCTATTTCCTTGTCTTTCTGCTTTTGGGAAACATACTGAAGTGTCCTGAATCGTTTTTCTTTCCTTTTTCTCTTTTCTTTTTCTTTCCTGTTGTTTTCCTTCTGCCTTTTCTTTTCCTCCATTCTCTTTCTCTTTGCTTCAGCTTCTTGTTCTATAATTTTTTTTCTCTCTTCTCTCTTTCTTTTTCTTTCCATTTTCTCCCTCTCCTCCTCTCGTTTCTTTCTCTGTTTCTCTTCAATCATTTGCCGGTACTCAACACCGCTTATTGAGCATGGCAATACTGCGATGGTCTTTTTTAATCCTTTTTTCTTCGGGAATGAGGGCAGCGTGAGGTAATCATCAATCGTTTTGGAATTTTTCTTTGTAGAAGGCAGAGGTTGTGGAGCAGGCTGGGATGTGTAAGGCAGGGGTTGTGGAGCAGGCTGGGATGTGGAAGGCAAGGGTTGTGAGGCAGGCTGGGATGTGTAAGGCAGGGGTTGTGAGGCAGGCTGGGATGTGGAAGGCAGGGGTTGTGAGGCAGCCTGGGATGTGTAAAGCAGGGGTTGTGAGGCAGGCTGGGATGTGGAAGGCAGGGTTTGTGAGGCAGCCTGGTATGTGGAAGGCAGGGGTTGTGAGGCAGGCTGGGATGTGGAAGGCAGGGACTGTGAGGCAGGCTGTAAGGTTTTCTCCAACAACACCTTCCAGTCTTCATAGGGTGGGTCATCCATGTCGTATCGCTCCTCGTACCGCTTCATGAATTTTAGAGTTGTTCCTTCCCCTAATGACAGGCTCAGCTTCATCAGCTCAAAAATGTTGGAGAATGCTGAGAGAGTGGGAGTTCTTTGTTCTGGCCCAGGGAACTTGGATTTGGCTGCTGGTGAAGCAGAAGGAACAGAGGTTGAGATTGTTGGGGTACATGCGGGAAGAGCAGTGATGCCAAAAGATGCTGAGGTAGGGAGAGTGACTGGAGCAGCGCTGGAGAAACTGCAGCTTGGCTTCAGCTTGTCTGAGTTGAGTACAACCTCAGGGTTAAAAGGATAGATCCCAGACTTAACAAATCCCTTGTAAGCAAGCTCTGGTCGTGCTGTAGTGTCCCAAGCTTTCTTTAGTGTGCGGGCAAACGTGCACATGGTGACACTCTCTCCAGTTTGGTACTGAAACTTTCTGACGGCTTCACTCCATGCTAGTTTGATTGCCCCAAAGAAAGCTTGATCCAGTGGCTGGATAAGGTGACTGGCATGCGCCTTCAGGCAGTAAAGGATGACACCATTCTCGTTACACAGCGTGCAGATTGCCAGGGAATGATGGCTGGAATGGCCGTCCACAAACAGCACCACTGGTCGCTTTTCTCCCACTTTGGGAATGAAGATGTCCCTCAGAAAGCTAAGAAAGACCACCTCAGTGATCCAACCATTTGGAGTTTTTTGAAAAAAAGCCTCTTCAAAACCTTCCAACGCATTGAAGCGAGAATCTCTGGTGTAGGGAAAGATCAGCAGCGGTGGAAGGTACTGCCCCATGGCAGAGGAGCAGGCCAACATTGTCACTTGCTGCCGTGTGCCACTTGTGACAGAGTAGACGTGTTTTGCTCCTGTCATGCTGATGATTTTCTTTGTCTTTGGACATATATTAAAACCACTTTCATCAGCATTAAAGATCCGGTCAGGAGAGGTCAACAAAGTGGGATCGATGGTGTCCAGGTAATGTTTCATTTGCTGAAACCATTCACCTAGAGCATCCTTTGTCACAATTGCTCTCTCACGGCCAAGTGGTTGTCCAATTCTTTCCCGTATCTCTGGATGCCTCTTGAAAAAGGCTCGCATCCAATCCTTTCCAGGGCGGTTGTTTTTGAAGACAGTCCTCTCTTCCCTATCATCGAGAATGGTTTTCACCATGTCTTTGAGGTCGTCTTTGGTCCGTCCAAAACCTCGTTTAGACACTTCAATCAGCCAATCTACTAGCTTCTTCTCCTCTTCCATTGACAGAACTGTTTTGGGAGCAGGCTGCATAGGTCTTCTTCCCCTGACCTTATCCCCAAGGGTGGCGTAAGGGATACCAAAAGTTTTGGAGGCGGCATTCAGGGACATCTGTTTAGATCTTACCAGCTCCACAGCTTTCTCCACTTGTTCTTGTTTGTACCGCTGTGTTGATGCCATTTCAGCAAGGGCTGTTGAAAAGGATCAGAGCAAAAATACAAATTAACATGCATAATGGAATAATATTTGTTTTCATATATTCCAAAAAAAAAAAAAACTGAAAATGCAGATAGCCTAAAAAGAGAAAACAAAAACAAAACAAGCACTCTAGCCTCGTGTTGCTTTTGCCTGGTGGGCGCGCGACCCGCCATGAGGGTGTTTGGCGGGTTTGCGCGCTACCCACGCCCTCTCCTATTTGCTGACACTCAGGCATGTTTATCCTCAACCATTTGACAGTCATGTATTATAACAAAGAATTGATTGACAAGTTATGTCAGTTTTGTATCAAAATAGGTAGCAGTGACTAACACTGATATTCATGTGTGTTAACGAAACAGTTAGCGGAAGACAACTTACCTCAGTATAGCGGAAGACGCACTGCCTCTCTCTCCTGGCGCAAACACAACACTGGAACAGTACTGGCGGGAAAATTTGAACTACGGCCCGCCATTTAAACACTCTGTTTGTGTGTTATGAGATTTAACTTGGGGCAGCGCACAGACCCGACTGGCTGACGAGCCTCAGTATATATATATATATATATATATATATATATATATATATATATATATATATATATATATATATATATATATATATATATATATATATATATATATATATATATATATATATATATATATATATATATATATATATATATATATATATATATATATATATATATATATATATATATATATATATATATATATATATATATATATATATATATATATATATATATATATATATATAGATAGATATAGATATATATATATATATATTTATATATATTATTCGAAATAACATGAAATAGTAAATAGTAACTGTTGAATGCTATGCTTGGCTATTTAGAATATTAAGCTACTCGTGCTGTTTACATGCAACACATCAAAACTCCTTATGTAAAGACACTTGCAGAGACGGATGTCACTTTATGTACCTGAATGAGATGAAATATGGGTATCTGAAGGGTTATGAATCGTTCGAGTATATTCAGACTATACTATTTGATATACAAATTGTTCTTTCGTGTGTTTATATGGTAGATTATCGATGCAAATCGGCACGTTTGCGGTTCATATAAAACAACTTGAGGTTTTTTTGCAGAGCTGGGCACTTCCGATCATCAGTCCGATCGTCCGATCTTCCGATCTGATCGGAACAGCACTTGACGATCGGAATGCAAAGACTGGATCATCGTTGTAAAAGGTAATCGGACTGTGGAGATCGGAACTTCACAAACTAACTTCCGATCACCGATCACAGAAAAAAAAAAGTGGTCAACGTTGTCATGGCAACAAGGGACTGCATAATTCTTACAATTACTTTTATACATGTTGCTAAATAGTTACTTCAATAAGCGTCATTATCTATAAAATTAAGCGATAATTATTGATCGTTAATTTATTCCTTCCTTCGACACCCCCCCACCCACCCGTCGGGTTCCCCCCGCAACAAGAGGAGGAGGAGGAAGGAGGTCTCGCGAGACAGTGCAACATGCCGCCCAGACTAATGTCTAAATAGTTATATTGACATTGGCCCAGACCACGGCACCAAACTAACGCCCCATACCCCTCCCATCCAAGAACTTATCTAACCTCTTCTTGAATGTATCTATCGTGTTGGCGCTCACCACACGACTTCTACTTCTGTTCCACTCATCCACTACTGCTGGTAAATCAATTCTTGCCCATGTCTTTGTTGAACCTGAACTTATCCAACTTAAACCCATTGCTACGTGTCCTACCCGGTGTGGTGTCATCTGCCATCCACGTATCCTAAGACATCCCATCCAATCTACGCATGCGCGGGATTTGTTTACAAACAAAGGGTGGATGAATTGCGACACGGTACCGTGTCTTTGTCGACTGCCTATCGCGATATGTTCCACCTGAGTTTTTTTTTTAATTTTTTTTTTTTAATCTTTTTAAAAGTAAATGTTGACGTATGTTTTGAATTTGAAAATTGCTTGAAATATGAAAGTTTCTTCCTGCACCCTTTGTATGTCAGTAAATGAGGTAAATGAGGTATGTCGGTAAATGTGATAAATGAGATAACCTGCTCCCCTTGTATGTCGGTAAATGTGATAAATGAGATAACCTGCACCCCTTGTATGTCGGTAAATGTGATAAATGAGATAACCTACACCCCTTGTATGTCGGTAAATGTGATAAATGAGATAACCTACACCCCTTGTATGTCAGTAAATGTGATAAATGAGATAACCTGCACCCCTTGTATGTCAGTAAATGTGATAAATGAGATAACCTGCTCCCCTTGTATGTCAGTAAATGTGATAAATGAGATAACCTGCACCCCTTGTATGTCGGTAAATGTGATAAATGAGATAACCTGCACCCCTTGTATGTCGGTATATGTGATAAATGAGATAACCTGCACCCCTTGTATGTCTGTAGATGTGATAAATGATATAACCTGCACCCCTTGTATCTCGGTAAATGAGATTTATGAGATAACCTGCACCCCTTGTATGTCGGTAAATGTGATAAATGAGATTACTTACACCCCTTGTATGTCGGTAAACGTGATAAATGAGATAACCTGCACCCCTTGTATGTCGGTAAATGTGATAAATGAGATAACCTACACCCATTGTATCTCGGTAAATGAGATTTATGAGATAACCTGCACCCCTTGTATGTCGGTAAATGTGATAAATGAGATAACCTATACCCCTCGTATCTCCGTAAATGTGATTAATGAGATACCCTACACCCATTGAATGTCGGTAAATGTGATAAATGAGGTACCCTACACCCCTTGTATGTCGGTAAATGTGATAAATGAGGTACCCTACACCCCTTGTATGTCGGTAAATGTGATAAATGAGGTAAAATATTTTTGTTGTTTACATCTCAGCCTATAGCGCCGGTAGGCTTTCTTCAGGGGCCTGGTGGTCGGCCCAAGCCCGTCATGGCGCAGGCAATCTTTATAGTGGCGCTAGTTATGCTTGGCTCATGCTGCCCCCTGGAACTCATTTTTTTATTCGCTTGTACTGTTTCTTCTAGAATCCGGGATGATAGGTGGTCTTCTGGACAGCCTGTGAGTAGTCTTAAGCCACTCGGCGGTGACTAAAAAATAGCAGGTGGTAGCGTGGGGATTCGAATCGACATTGTCCATGGCGTGATGAATGCTGGCCCCGCACGCTAATCACTCAGCCACCGCCTATCCTTGTATGTCAGTAAATGTGAAAAATGTGGTACCCTATACCCCTTGTATGTCGGTAAATGCGATAAATGAGGTAACCTGAAACCTTGTATGTCAGTAAATGTGATAAATGAGATAACCTGCACCCCTTGTATGTCGGTAAATGTGATAAATGAGATAACCAACACCCCTTGTATGTCGGTATATGTGATAAATGAGATAACCTACACCCCTTGTATGTCGGTAAATGTGATAAATGAGATAACCTACACCCCTTGTATGTCGGTAAATGTGATAAATGAGATAACCTACACCCCTTGTATGTCGGTAAATGTGATAAATGAGATAACCTACACCCCTTGTATGTCGGTATATGTGATGAATGAGGTAACCTGCATCCCTTGTATGTCAGTAAATGTGATAAATGAGATAACCAACACCCCTTGTGTGTCGGTAAATGTGATAAATGAGATAACATACACCCCTTGTATGTCAGTAAATGTGATAAATGAGACAGCCTGCACCCCTTGTATGTCGGTAAATGTGATAAATGAGATAACCTACACCCCTTGTATGTCGGTAATTGAGATAAATGAGATAACCTAAACCCCTTGTATGTCGGTAAATGTGATAAATGAGATAACATACACCCCTTGTATGTCGGTAAATGTGATAAATGAGATAACCTGCACCCCTTGTATGTCGGTAAATGCTATACATGAGATAACCTACACCTTTGTATGTCGGTAAATGTGAAATGAGATAACCTACACCCCTTGTATGTCGGTAAATGTGATAAATGAGATAACCTGCACCCTTTGTATATCGGTAAATGTGATAAATGAGATAACCTACACCCCCTGTATGTCGGTATATGTGATAAATGAGATAACCTATATCCCTTGTATGTCAGTAAATGTGATAAATGAGATAACCTACACCCCTTGTATGTCGGCAAATGTGATAAATGAGATAACCTACACCCCTTGTATGTCGGCAAATGTGATAAATGAGATAACCTACACCCCTTGTATGTCAGTAAATGTGATAAATGAGATAACCTACACCCCTTGTATGTCTTTAAATGTGATAAATGAGATACCCTACACCCCTTGTATGTCAGTAAATGTGATAAATGAGATAACCTACACCCCTTGTATGTCGGCAAATGTGATAAATGAGATAACCTACACCCCTTGTATGTCGGCAAATGTGATAAATGAGATAACCTACACCTCTTGCATGTCGGCAAATGTGATAAATGAGATAACCTACACCCCTTGTATGTCAGTAAATGTGATAAATGAGATAACCTACACCCCTTGTATGTCGGTAAATGTGATAAATGAGATAACCTACACCCCTTGTATGTCAGTAAATGTGATAAATGAGATAACCTACACCCCTTGTATGTCGGTAAATGTGATAAATGAGATAACCTACACCTTGTATGTCATTAAATTTGATAAATGATATAATATACACCCCTTGTATGTCAGTAAATGTGATAAATGAGATAACCTACACCCCTTGTATGTCAGTAAATGTGATAAATGAGATAACCTACACCCCTTGTATGTCGGTAAATGTGATAAATGAGATAACCTACACTCTCTTCTGATTGATGATCATGTTTCTCAGATTCTCTCCATTTAGTGGTAGGCTATCTGAATTATGGGGTCCATGTCATTTTTGAATTTGGCCATTTTCCCCTAAAAGCTGCCATGCTGTCTTGCCGCCATCTTGCCAGGACAAACTACGATATCAACACTGTGTTTGTAAACATCGGGTTCCGCGCATGCGCAGATCAGGATGGGATGTCTTAGGATACGTGGATGACAGATGACACAACACCGGCTCACTTAAAATCAAAACCTTATTGCTTATGTTCTTCTTGTAACTGATTTATTTATGGACCAATATCTTTTATTTAGAAAGCTATTTAATCAGGAAGGATAGGAGATTATTGGTCACTGTCGCTAAATAGGTGTTTCTTGTGATTCTTATTTAAAAAGATAATAGTAATTATTATAAATTTTATTGATCGGATGATCGGAATGGTGATCAGAACGGCAGTACTTGAAAAATGATCGGATGATCGGAATCGGATCAGTTGCCCAAACTGATCGGATGATCGGGGATCGGAACAGCAAAAAAGTGATCGGTGCCCACTACTGTTTTTTTTGTATTCACGAACATTCAAATATATCACTGAAAATATTCAGTTGATCTTCACGCAATCACGAACTAAAGCCGGTATTTCACGGGAACGATTTTGCTCAGGACCCAGACCTTCGGGCGGTGACTTTCACTGAGCTGCTGTGTAACCATGACATGCACCAATCACACCAGAATGCTACGTTTGATGGGCATGGGGCAATCTTGGTCTTGATCTTGACTTTCAGGGACCGTATACCTACTTTCAAGTAGAAATAGATGTTGATTGATTTCTGTCAGTCATATTATGTTTTAAAATAATTATTTTTACACCGACAACATAAATGAATTTACATTAAATTCACACCTCACCCTTCCTTCCTCTCTTCCTCAACTTACCTAGATGAATTAGATGAATTTAAGAGTTGCTCAGTTGATACAAATACGGCTGTAGATTTAACTGTAATGGTTAACAACACACCCTACAGACACGCAACAAGACTCTTGCATACTTCAACACCTGGATGAACACCTTACTCATATCTTCCCCTCACAAGCTCAGGACATTGCATCAACCAACTCAACGCCATCTTTGGCGACAACCCAAAACTTTGCAATGTTCTCTCTCATGATGTGCAGCTATTTCCCGGAACAACACCTATTCGCCAGGCTCCATACAGGCTCAACCCTCAGAGGCGGGAACAAATAAAGGAGATGGACTATCTACTTGAACAGGGTTTGGCCGTCCCCAGCAGCTCTTCATGGGCGTCTCCCTGTCTTCTCGTTGCTAAGGACGACGGTCAGCTCCGCCTCTGCAGACTACCGCAGAGTGAACGCCGTAACCGTGCCAGACGCCTACCCTCTTCCTCGGGTAGATGACCTTATTGAAGTGGGTAATACTAACAACTGGCAACACCATCTACAGCAGATCAAAGAAGTGCTCCACAGGCTATAAGAGGCGAACTTCACAGTCAAGCTGGCAAAATCAACGTTTGGAGCAGCAATTGTATCCTCTCTGGGCCACCAGGTTGGCAGCGGCTGCGTGCAACACAAAACCGCCAACGTCGCTGCCGTCCTTCAGTACCCGGTTCCCGCTGCCCGCAAGGAGCTGCGTCGCTTCCTCGGCATGACAGGGTTTTACCGCCGCTTCTGCCCCAACTTTGCAGAAGCCGCTGCCCCTCTGACCCAGCTCACAAGCGGAACCGTAGGGTATAAGTGGACCACAGACTGCCAGCAAGCCTTCATCCAACTCAATAATATGCTGACTCAAGGACCGGTCTTGCAGGCTGCTGACTTCACCAAGCCCTTCGTCCTGCATACCGACGCCAGTGACATCGCCTCAGGTGCCGTCCTCCTCCAAGAAAAAGACGGCATCCTACACCTCATAGCCTACCATTCCACAAAGTTAAAAAAAAACTTCAAAAGAACTACAGCACCGTGGGAAAAGAACTTCTGGCCATCATAAACTCCATCCAGAAGTTTGAGCACTATTTACAAGCCGGAAGCCAGCCTCTACAAGTATACACAGACCATAACCCCCTGACCTTCCTTCATCGTGACAAGTTCTCTAACCAACGCCTCCTCCGGTGGTCTCTTATGCTGCAGCCCTACGCCATCGAAATTCACCACATCAAGGGACGTGACAACTGCATCGCCGACGCCCTTTCTCGCCCACCTAATACCTAATGACGAGGGTCCCACCATCCTTACGCCTCACTACTACACTCCTTCCAATCGTTACGTCCTTCCTAAGCAGGGAGGTATTATGGTACTCTCGTCCAACTGAGCCTCGAAGCGCGCCATCAAACAACATCACCTCACGAATAACTAGTTCACGCACGAATCCTCGAAGCTCCAGCCGCAACAGCTCATTCACTCGAGGACTCGTGACTCTCCACATCGAAGCTTCACCCACCATTCAGCTAAATGTCACGAAGCCTCACACTTCTCGGACCGACTCGCCCGCCGAGGTTATAAATACCTCCAACTGCTTACCCCAGCCAGTCTAACCTGAGGTAGCTCACTTTTCCGAAGATGCAAGGGCTCTTCATTCTCCGAGCAAACACACACACACACACACACACACACACACACACACACACACACACACACACACACACACACACACACACACACACACACACACACACACACACACACACACACTTCATCAGTAATTCTCATATTTGGTTCCTTCTTTGTAACTCTAACTCTTAACTAAGCACTTCAGTGAACCAAGCCACTTACTCTTGTCAGTGTAACATTGCCTATTTTTTCATATGTTCTCTTCTGATGTCAAGTAATTATTTGTCTTATTGGGTTAAGTATTAATAATGAGTAAAATCACCATTTACTTTCACTTAACCTTACAATTATGTGTTATGTCACAGTTAGCTATCTTTCCAACACAAATCATCCCCTAGACGTCAGTTAACTGTATTCATAACAACAGTTTGTTATAAAAAGATCATTGATGAATAATAGGAAGTGGGTGAGAAAACAGAATTGTGGAACAGCACAGTTAATAGATTTAGGAGAAGAACAGTGACCGTCTACCACAGCAGAGATAGAACGGAAGGAGAGGAAACTGGAGATAAAGATACAGAGAGAGGGATATAATCCGAAAGAGGGTAGTTTAGAAAGCAAAGATTTGTGCCAGACTCTATGAAAAGCTTTCGATGTCTAGCGGAACTGAGAAAGTTTCACCGAAACGGCTAAGAGAGGATGACCAAGAGTCAGTTAAGAGAGCAAGAAGATCGCCAGTAGAACGCCCCTTACGGAACCCATACTGGCGATCAGATAGAAGGTTAGAAGTGGAAAGGTGCTTGTGAATCTTCCGGTTAAGGATCGATTCAGAAGCTTTAGATAGACAGGAAAGTAAAATTATAGGGCGGTAGTTTGAGGGATTGGAGCGGTCACCCTTCTTAGGCACAGGCTGTACGAAGGCTTACTTCCAGCAGGAAGGAAAGTAGATGTTGATAGGCAGAGACGAAAGAGTTTGACCAGGCAGGATGTCAGCACGGAAGCACAGTTTTTAAGGACAATAGGAGGCACTCCATCAGGTCCATAAGCCTTCTGAGAGTTGAGGTCAGAGAGGGCATAGAAAACATCATTAGGAAGAATCTTAATAACAGGCATAACGAAATCAGAGGGGGGATGAATAGGAGGAATATGCCCAGAATCGTCCTGGGTGGAGTTCTTACAGAAAGTTTGAGCGAAGAGTTCAGCCTTAAAGACAGATGAGAAGGCAGTGCTGCCGTCCGGGTTAAGGAGAGAAGAGAAAGAGGAAGAAGTGAAATTGGAGGAAATATTTTTGGCTAGATGCCAGAAGTCACGGGAAGAATTAGAGAAAGCTACTACTACCATTAGCTATGTTTACTCCTCCTCCTCAGCCTATCAATACTATTACCACTATTACGACTAAAACTGCTACTACTTTTACCACGACTACTGTTGCTACTACTATTTTTTTTACTACCAATATCAATGTTTCTCCTCCTTCTCCCACTATTAGTATTATCACTATTACTACTAATGCTACTACTACTACTATTATAACAACTACTACTACTAATATTACTACTACTAGTCTACTACTAATCTCACTTCTACTTTTTAGGGGGAGATACGGGGGTGAAAGAGGAAGGGGATACAGTAGGGTAAGAAGGAAGTGTGGGAAGGAAGTATGAGATGATAGGCGGCGGGCTCTCCGCCTTGCTATTCACGTGTTTTATGTCTTTCTATTAAGCGAGCAGGGGAGACCGGGTCTAGTTGTTACAATTTTTATTTTGTTGTTTTGGGGCTCAGCACATACAATGATTTACTGAAATGAAGTTTGTTTGCTAGTCTAATTAGGAAAATGTCTCCATTTATTGAAATGACTGGCAAAAGAACAAAACGTTAAGTAGTACAGCTTTAATTAATGAGGTGGTGTCAGCTGTAACAATTTACCCCGGGCAAGGGGTAAGTTGTGACACCCTTTGGGGTAATTTGTTACAGCTGATTTTATCTTACAATTACATTAAACGAAACCTTTATGTGAATATGCCTGGTGGCAGTTACAACTCAAAAGTGTTTAAACAAGTTCTCGAAACTCTGAAGCACAGCAAGTGGTCTATTGGCATGATTTAATATTCCTAGTCCTTGACAGCTGATTTTCTTGGTTAATCATCAGTCGGAATCATTATCCTTCATCAGTTTCTGGTTGCACAGATCACTCAGATATTCCCGGCGTCCGTCGGTGCAGTCAGAGTGTGCCCAGTCCTTACAGATCATACACTCTACCCATTCTTCAGCTGGAAGTTGTTATAAGCCTGGGGTAAGTTGATTTTTTTTTTTTTTTTTTTTTTTTTACAACAAAGGAGGCAGCTCAAGGGCACACAAAAAAAGAAAACAATAATAAAAAAAAAGCCCGCTACTCGCTGCTCCTAAAGTAAAACAAAAGAGGGGGCCGAAAGGAAGATCTTATACAGGAGGAGAGGGGTCCGGATACCCTCCTCTTGAAAGAGTTCAAGTAGTAGGCAGGAGGAAATACAGATGAAGGAAGATGGTTCCAGAGTTTACCAGCGTGAGGATTGTAAGAGTGAAGATGCTGGTTAACTCTTATAAGGGTTTGGACAGTATAGGGATGAGCATGAGTAGAAAGTCGAGTGCAGCGGGGCCGCGGGAGGGGGGGAGGCATGCAGTTAGCAAGTTCAGAAGAGCAGTCAGCGTGGAAATATCGATAGAAGATAGAAAGAGAGGCAACATTGCGGCGGAATTTAAGAGGTAGAAGACTATCAGTATGAGGAGGAGAGCTGATGAGACGAAGAGCCTTAGCCTCCACTCTGTCCAGATGAGCTGTGTGAGTGGAGCCCACACATGAGATGCATACTCCATACGAGGGCGGACAAGGCTCCTGTGTATGGACAGCAACTGTGCAGGGGAGAAGAACTGGCGGAGACGGTACAGAACGCCCAGCCTCGAGGAAGCTGATTTAGTAAGAGATGAGATCTGAAGTTTCCAGTTGAGATTTTGAGTTAAGGATAGACCGAGGATGTTTAGTGTTGAGGAAGGTGATAGCTGGGTGTTGTCAAAGAATAGGGGATAGTTGTTTGGAAGATTGTGTCGAGTGGATAGGTGGAGAAACCGTGTTTTTGAGGCGTTGAAGGACACCAGGTTCTTCTTGCCCCAATCGGAAATAATAGTAAGGTCTGAGGCTAAGCGTTCTGCAGCCTCCAGCCTTGAGTCGTTAAGTTCCTGAAGGGTGGGTCTTCTATTAAAAGAAGTTGTGTAATGCAGAGTGGAATCATTGGCGTAGGAATGGACAGGACAGTTCGTTTTGGAAAGAAGATCATCAATGAACAACAGAAAAAGAGTGGGAGATAGGACAGAACCCTGTGGGACACCACTGTTAATAGATTTAGGGGAAGAACAGTGACCGTCTACCACGGCAGAAATAGAACGGCCAGAAAGGAAACTGGAGATAAAGGTACAGAGAGAAGGATAGAAACCGTAGGAAGGTAGTTTAGTAAGCAAAGATTTGTGCCAGACCCTATCAAAAGCTTTTGATATGTCCAGCGCAATAGCAAAAGTTTCACGGAAACGGCTAAGAGAGGATGACCAAGAGTCAGTTAAGAAGGCTAGAAATCACCAGTAGAACGCCCCTTGCGGAACCCATACTGGCGATCAGATAGAAGGTCAGAAGTGGAAAGGTGCTTTTGAATCTTCCGGTTAAGGATTGATTCAAAAGCTTTAGATGGACAAGAAAGTAAAGCTATAGGACGGTAGTTTGAGGGATTGGAGCGGTCACCCTTCTTAGGCACAGGCTGTATGAAGGCATACTTCCAGCAAGAAGGAAAGGTAGATGTTGACAGGCAGAGGCGAAAGAGTTTGACCAGGCAGGGTGACAGCACGGAGGCACAGTTTATAAGGACAATAGGAGGCACTCCATCAGGTCCATAAGCCTTCTGAGGATTGAGGCCAGAGAGGGCATAGAAAACATCAATTTGAAGAATCTTTATAACAGGCATAAAGGAGTCAGAGGGGGGATGAGTAGGAGGAATATGCCCAGAATCGTCCAGAGTGGAGTTTTTAGAAAGAGTTTGAGAGAAGAGTTCAGCCTGAGAGATAGATGAGACAGCAGTGTTGCCGTCAGGACTGAGAGTGGAGGGAAAGATGAAGAAGTGAAGTTGGAGGAGATGTTTTTGGCTAGATGCCAGAAGTCACGGGAAGAGTTAGAGAAAGCAATGTTTTGACATTTTCTATTAATGAAAGAATTTTTGGTTAGTCGGAGAATAGATTTGGCACGATTTCGGGCAGAAATGTAAAGTTCATAATTAGCATTAGTTTGAAGGCTCTGGTACCTTTTGTGAGCTACCTCTCTATCATTGACAGCACGAGAACAAGCGTGATTAAACCAAGGCTTTTTAGCGTGAGGAGTAGAGAAAGAACGAGGAATGTATGCCTCCATTCCAGAGACAATCACCTCTGTGATGCGCTGAGCACACACAGAGGGTAACTCTGATGTGCGCCCCTCTTCCAAGCTGGACACACTTCAGATGGTGAATATCGATCCATCGTTTTCCTACCGCGCCTTGCACTCCTTATTCAAGCCATTTGGCACAGTCCTTCGTATCCGTCTCATTTATGATGGAGACTTCAAGTCAAACAGATGCTATGTGACCTTTGCCTCCAGCGCTGAAGCCCAGTCGGCGTGTGATGCTGTTGCGACACTGCCTATCGCAGGTGCTGGATTTCAAGCGAAACTTCTTCGCTCTTCCAATATTTCTGACAGTGACATGGACTATGTCCCGAATCTCTTTAAAGACGCTTTGTTAGAGCCAACTCCCAGGGACAGCCAGGTCCCTCCCCCTCGTTGGTTTGTTGCATACTATAGGAATGGGCGTGGCAACTTAATTCATGCTGCTAGGTACCTCGCCAAAGAAATTGGCACGATCCCTGAGGGGAATCTGAAAAAGTATGGGAAGGGGGTGTTAGTCAGGGCTAAAGATACTACTCAAGCTAAAATGCTGCAACATCTACCATGCCCTGCTGACAGCATGTTTGAAACGGTCAAAGCACACCATACCTTCAATTATAGTAAAGGCAGTATATATAATAATGACCTTTGAGTTCTCTGAGGAGGAAATACTTGGGATGTGCCCTAGTTCTGTTCATAAGGTGTCTAAGATGAAGGGTTCAGCTAACATGATACTTCTCACCATTTTTGGTTTTACCCTCCCTGACCGTGTCAGTATTGGCCCCCTCCGTCTTCGGGTAAAGACTTTTGTTGACCGCCCTCTACAGTGTTTTTCATTTTACGGGTATGGTCACGGTAAGAAATACTGCACTGAGCCTTCTCGGTGTGGTAATTGTTCTGCATTAGCCTCACACTCCACGGCGGAATGTGAGTCAGATGCTTATTGCTTCTATTGCCAGGATGCTCACCGGTTGTCTTCCAGACAGTGCCCACGATATCGCCTGGAACAGGATATTTTGCAACTTGCAAATAGTCAGTTTATCGGCCTTGGTAGTGCGCGCCGTGAACTCCTCTACCACCAGAAGGCCGGTACTGGAGCAAAGACGTACACCTCATCGCTAGGCACTCGCTCTTCTGCCAGCCCGCTGCTCAGGTGTCCTCTACGGCAGTGTTGTCCAAACTGGGGTCCGCGTACCCCTGGGGGTACGCAGCATAGATCAAAGAGGTACGTGAAAAGACGATGAATACACACACACACACACACACACACACACACACACACACACACACACACACACAGCAGAAACTTCCCATGATCTATGAAGGAAAGGAGAGAGGGAGGGACGAGTACCTAGGAAGGACGCCTAATATACATGTACCTAAATATAATATAATATAATATAAATATAATATAACATAATTGAGTTTAATCAGTCATGGAGGGTACGTAACAGTAGGAGAAGGTAATACAGGGTACAACAGGCGAAAAAGTTTGGACACCACTGCTCTACGGTATCCTCCCGGCCCTTTGAAGCTACTGTTACTACGTCCCATAATAGATTCTCCCTTTTGTCCTGTGATTCTGTCGAGTCACCTCCAGGTTCTGATGGGGCTTCTCCGGCCTCGTCCCAGGTGATGCATGTTGATGTACATGCACCTCACATTGCTTCGCCGAAGTCCGCCAGAGGTATGAACAAGCGACATCGCGGTTCTACAGATTCAGTTGAATCTGTTGAATGAGTGACTTAGTATCCTGGGTAGGCGGTGGCCGAACTGGTAGCGTACTGGGTCCACATTCACCGCGTGATGGACGACGCGGGTTCGAATCCCCACGCTACCACTCGGATTTTTCAGTCACCGCCGAGTGGCTTAAAACTACCCACATGCTGTCCTGAAGACCACCCATCAACCCGGACTCGAGAGGTAGCCGTCCAAGCGAATCAAGAACGAGTTCCGGGGGGCAGCATGAGCCAATGCAAGATGGCGCCACTATAAACACTCGCCTGCGCCAGAACGGGCTGGGCCGACCATCAGGCCCAACCTGGAAGAAGCCTTGGGCCGACCATCAGGCCCCACCGGGAAGATGCCTACCGGCGCAATAGGAAACAACGTAAAAAAAAAAAAAAAAAAAAAAAAAAAAAAACATGGCAGGGGAGGAACACTACGTGTATCTCAGTAATTTAGGGAGTCGAGATATTTACCCGGAAAATGCCCCCAACCACTTTGAAAATAGAATTAATCCTCCTATACAACTCGATCCAAATAAGGAATATGAAGTGGGCATGATAAACTGTCTTTACCCTAAAACGTATTACGGTATATCAGAAGACGATTATACTTCAAGGATTGAAATCTGGGGAAAACTCCATAAAGAACCCAGGAATTCTTATCTACTTTATACCTACGTACCACAGGTTAACATCGCGGCTGGTGATACAGGGAACATGATAGATATATTAAATTATGAGCTGGCACAGACCTTTCATGAAAATATGAAGGACCAGTATTCACGATACTTTGAGTCTGACGTGTTTTTTAACTATAACGAAACAATGCAAAGGGTAGACTTGCTTGTTCGTAAGGGAACCTGTACGAGCGATAATCATTTCTGTCATCTGGGTTTTAGATTTGGTTCTAAAACAGCCCAAGCATTAGGGTATGACCAATCGCCTAAGTATATTAGTTACGGACCGGAAGTAATATATGAGGACGAAGTCACGCTGGTACCCGCGCCTTTCCCACCCCGAGCAGACGGAGGGGTCGATTTCGCCATGTTTTATGTTGATTGTGTGGTACCGACTAGATACAGCGGACAAAATGTGAAACTACTCGAAATGATAACCATGGAGACAACGGGAGGTCGAGCTTATAACCAAACGGCGTATAAACCCGCGTATAAACCCCTCAATAAATCAATCATAGACTCTATAGCCATTAAGGTTACAGATCAAAAGGGTAGACCGATTAACTTTGGGAAAAGGAAAACCATGACGCTTCTACTCCACATTCGTCCTAAATAAATACCGCGACTTTATACGACTGCATGTTATTCTTCATCTTGCAATCATGAAGACAGCTTTCATCCCCCCCACGCGTCATGACTTTGACACACTATTTTCTAAGAGTCCTGTTAGAGGTGCAGGGATAAAAGATATTAGCGTATTTATTCCGCCTCTTCCAATACAACGCGCTGGACTATTCACTGTGTTGAGTGGTCTTGCTAAGAAAGCCATATCTTTCCTGATCCGGAATGTCGCTCCAGAAGCATACCGAATGACTGAAGGGGTTATAGGCGACGTTTTAGAGGGGAGACGACTCCGCGAGTCCTTAAACTCAAGGGGTTTAACAGCGTTAAAGAGTGTGGGGAAACGAGTTGCCCGTGGAGGTGGAAGAACGATTCGACGGAAAAAGAAAAAGAAAACGGGAAGGAAAAGGCAACTGCGACGTAAGGTTGCTAGGGTATGCTATAAAAACGACATATTTAGCAATACTCCTGTAGTTTAACGTAGAAGATGAGCGATTACGGAGTAAACGTACAGGGTGGGAGAGTCTCCACCCCTCTTAAGGAATACACAGCCACAGTCACCGAGTCTTTTCCACGCGTGGTCACGATTAATAGAAAGTTCCATCGCAGCGAGGAATAAGTTAGACGTCCTCCCCGTTAATTTGGAGGGTGGAAATGACGGCGTTACAGATAACTACATAGAATTTAGAGTAGCTGGAGTTCCGGGTCAATTTCTCGACCTCTCTACCCTAACCATCGACCTTCAGTGCAGTGTGTCGAAGGCGGACGGAAAAGAATTTGAAGACTCTGATCAGTTTGCATTTGCTAACAGTCTCTCAAATACTATCTTCAAAGCATGCACGTGTTATCTTAATGAACAAATGGTCGAATCCAACCCCCTTTTTAATTACCACAGTTATATCAAAATGATTACGTCACTCCCACAGGACAAATTCGATTCTATTGGACAAACTGTGTTCTACCATCGCGACTATGACCACGCAAAGGGGATAGTCGATATATATGATGAAGACTATTTTATAAGGGGAAACAAACGTGAGAAAGAAATAATTTCGTCCTGTAAAGAACATGGTCTGTCTATAACAGGACCTCTATTCATGGACATCGCCAGCATTGATTCATACTTATTGGATTCAGTTGACCTGAGAGTACGCTTGGAATTAGCCCCCCAAAATTGGATCCTAAATACACATCAACCGGGTGATGGCTTTCGTTTCAAGGCTAACTCGGCCCGTCTCTGAATTTATCGCGTCATCCCTCACTCGGCGGCCTTGGAGTCACTCAACCATTCTCTGATGTTGAAACCCATGCAATATACATGTAATAGGACATTGTATAAAACGTATGTGTTAGGTGTAGATCAAATGAGTCTTGTAGCTGAGTTACCCTTCGCACAAATTATCCCACAGACCATTTGTATGGCAATTGTGGGAATGGACAGTTTACGAGGTTCCTTCGAGAAAAATGGATTATATTTTACCCACGCTGACCTCTCTCAGGTTCACATTACCATAAATGATTCTACGGTATAAAATATTCGAAGTGACTTTCCACATCACACCGCGAGACTGTTCTACACTACCATTGAATCGCTAGGTTTAGAAACGGGTAATACACTTCCTTTCCACGCCTTTAAGGCTGGAAGAACCTTATGTACTTTCAACTTTGTACCTGAAGATGTACGTAATGGAATTCCTCTTGAAAGATCGGGAAATTTACGAATTAATCTAGCTTTTAAAAAGGGGTCAAGTAAAAATATTGTCATGCTCTTTGCGGAGACCACGGGTACATTAGAAATAGACAGTCATCGTCACGTTAGGTGCATTGTGCGTGCATAAGTCAATATGAACTCATATGAGATAGAACTAGGTCTCACAGGAGTGTCAGGTGACAGAACGATTTTTCTAGGTTGCCATACAGAGGAACGAGCACGCGACTTACTCCAGTACACCGAAAGCAGGTTAAAACCTTGCATATTTATTCTTCTTACGCAGAAGTCTAAAGCTTCTTCTACTCAACAACTTGGACACTGGATAACTGTATATATTAATAATGGATCAAGCATAATAGGATACTTTGACAGCTATAACTAACATCCGAGCTTCCTTTCATCTGCTTCACAAAACTATATACAAACTCGGCCGAATATCACGGTGCGTCGGCTAGCATACTGAATCCAGGGGTTATATTCACTGGTGTGCGGTATATACAGTATGTATTTCTGCTATTTACCTAGTTATTACGACCTAAAATGTGCCATGCAATGTATACACGGGACATTTAAAAGAAAATTCTCTATAACAAATTAATAACCCATTTGAGTTACCGCCTCTTTAGAATGCCCAACTGCAAAAGGATATTCTGTATATATGCAAATAAAGCAGATTGCCAACGAGAAATATGCGATGTCTCGGACCACGTGGGGGTTGAAAGAGAAACGCGTTATAAAAAATGTGAGTGAAGGCCGCGACAGCTGCATGGGGGGGGGATATGGGAGGAGAGTTGACTATTCACTTCTATTTGGAACCTATTTTAGTCTCTATATAAACTCGACGAGACTGGACTGCATCACTCATTGAAAAGAAGTACCTGTTCCTTCGACGGCGGTATGAATCCCGCGAGGCGATTGACTCGACCCAGTGGTTTTGGTAAGGCTTGTTTTAACAAAGCAAGGGAAACTTAACGTTTTTAAAGACGTTCGTAAGTATTTGATTATTTTCTGATATATCCATGCATATACTGTGTGTGTAAGTTATGAACATATTTATGTATGCTTACCTTTTCATGAGTGTGTGTGCGCGTTTGTCTTGTCTTAATAGAGGTCATTTGTGTGTGTGTGTGTGTGTGTGTGTGTGTGTGTGTGTGTGTGTGTGTGTGTGTGTGTGTGTGTGTTTTCCTGGTGACAAGATGAAAAAAAAAAATCCATGCATAAGCTAGGTACGTATTATTTCCTGCTTTTTCAGGTGGGCTGGTGACTAACATCAACTACTGTCAGAGTGATGCAGGCGAGACTGACCTCAAGAGGAAAAAACAACCTGTCGTAACTGTCAATTTTGAAGATTCTGGGATCGATATGAATGGCGTCGCTCGTCGAATTCACTTCAGTGATTCTGAATTACTCCCCCCCGACGCCTCACCTAAGAAGACAGATTTGTTCTTCGATGCTACCGTCGACATTGCTTCGCCAGACCTCCAGAAACCAACTTCACTCCCTGGGAAGGACAAGACAGCAAATTCATCCCTTCTGAAGGAAAAGACAAACCACGCTGTGACAACGTCGAATGAGAAAGACCTCAAACCGAATGAAAAGACCTCGTTGCAGAAGGAAGGAAATGAAGGGAAAGAAAATATGAAGAAAGGAGTAGACGTAAGTGACGCGAAGACGCCCAGCGATTTGGGAACTTCAACTCCGAAGAACTTAGCCCCACCGAGGATTCCGAAAAAAACGTGTATTTTCTCGTATAGTGAAAAATGAACAAGTTTTGAAAAATAAACCGGTAATGAATAATGGACCAGTAATAGACAGTGATGAGGAGGACGACTCAGTGGCTTCTGAAAAGAAGGTGCTCGCTCGGGTAATGAAGAATGTACCGGTGATCGATAGCGATGATGACGAGCTATTTGCATCGCAAGCGTATTGATACCCAGTCCTATGTACGCGATTGTCTGTATACATGTACATCTCGCAGTTTACTTAATAAATACAATAATAAATGAAACAGACTTTGATTTATAGCTTGTGGGTTGGCAAGGGGGGAAAGAGGATGGAAAGGGGGGGGGGGGTCCAGTCCAACGACTTTTTCTGTTAGCTGGTATGGGAAGCTGGGAGGGGGGAAGGGGGATGAAGGGCGGAAGCAGGTGTGTGATTTGTAACGAGTGTTTTTTCATCCCTCCGTATAGTTTCCTTGCCATTCTCATTTTGTTCACACGCAGTAAGACCCAACAGGTAAGTCATCCAGTCATTTTCACATGTTGTTTCTCTTTCTCCCTTTCTCTTTCACCTTTTTTCATCTTCGTCTTCTCTCTCTCTCTCTCTCTCTCTCTCTCTCTCTCTCTCTCTCTCTCTCTCTCTCTCTCTCTCTCTCTCTCTCTCTCTCTCTCTCTCTCTCTCCTTTTCTTCTCTTCCTTTCCTTTTCTCCTTTCTCTTCTTCTCCTTTTCTCCTCTTTTTCCCTCTCTCCTTTTCTTCTCTTCCTCTCCTTTTCTCCTCTCTTCCTCTCCTTTTCTCCTCTCTTCCTCTCCTTTCCTCCTCTCTTTCTCTCTCTCTCTCCTTTCCTCCTCTCTTTCTCTCTCTCTCGCCTTTCATCCTCTCTTTCTCTCTCTCTCCTTTCCACCTCTCTCTCTCTCTCTCTTCAACCTTGGACAAGGCCGAACCACATTCCAATCTTACCCAAACCCGCCACCCCATCCCTCCCTCCCTCCCTCCTACCCATCCAAAACAATAACATTGGACGGGTCATTGACTTTTCGATCCTTCGCAGATACTCACCTCTTCGTACCCTATTTCCGGTCACAACAACAACATTCATACTTTCCGATCAATCACCTCATTCGGACCCTAACACATCCCATACTGTATTTCCGCCCGTTTTCACAACCTCTTCGTACTCAAACAACACAGTCATTCGTGCTGTATTTCCAGTACAACTGGTTCGCGACCTCTACGTACCCGATTTCCGGTCTAACATACCCTACGAACACACATTCGTACCCGATTTCCAGTCTAACATACCCTACGAACACTCATTCGTACCCGATTTCCCGTCTAACATACCCTACGAACACACATTCGTACCCGATTTCCCGTCTAACATACCCAACGAACACACATTCGTATCCGATTTCCCGTCTAACATACCCCACATCCGGTTATTCGTTCCCGATTTCCGTTCCCGATTTCCGCTGTAAACAACCCCGTAAAACGACATTGCCGTACGTATATCATCATAGCCAGGGGCAAAAATGATTTACATATGGCATTTTATCCCCTACTCATCTCGCCATAATCTTATTCATTCCGTCGTTAAGCAGCACATGTTCATTGCACAGAGCTCATTTCCTTGAGTTTTCTTTAGCTGGTAATAACGCACATATTTTTATCAGGCCCTAGTGTTCACAGTCTGTTTCGTCTACATCTGCATGCTCTCCTAGGTGATGGATAATGCGGGTTCGAATCCGCCGCTACTACCTAGGATTTTTCAGTCACCGCCGAGTGGCCTAAGACTTCCCACCCGTCAACCCGGACTCTAGAGGAACTGTCCAAGGAAAAATCAAGAATGAGCTCCCGGGGGGCAGCATTAGTCAAGAATAGATGACGCCGCTATAAATACTTGGCAGGGCCATGCCGGGCTTGGGCCGATAACCAGGCCCAACCAAGAAAGCGTTCGGGCGCTATGGGCCAGACTCCATATCTGGGAAGCGGGCCAGTAATGTCCGAAGGTCTGACCCCACCTCTGGTGACGACCTGGAAAGATCTTCATTGCTCCTCTAACTCTTTCCTCATTAACTTTATAACGTTCACGGCTCAAATCTTTATTCCGTGGACCGTCTTGCCCCTTCCTTGAATCATCATTTTTTTTACAGGAATACTGTTTTGTTGTAAGTTTCGTCTGGGTACGCAATGATATGCCTTGTTCTCATGCTGACGACTTTGAATAACTGAACTACTGAGTGGAGCTAATCAGGACTCACTCTTTTTCACTGAATTATCTGTCTAAGATGATTTCAATAGTCACCGACATCTGTGTTATTTATTCTCTTTCACCGACAAAGTCGTTGAACAAAAGTACGTCTATGCTCTCTATGATAATGTTGTAGCTTGGTTCACAGAAAGCCTGGGGAAGATGTGAGCCAAGGTAACCCGGCTTTCACACTTGCCTTGGGTCTGTCGTGATGAATTCTCACCCAACATAGTAGCAAGTGTCAATGGAATGGAAATTAGAAACAAGACCAGGAAGAGACAAAGTGTATGCCCACAACTGTACTTATACATTTCTTATTTTTTGGAGCACGTTGATCATACCTACTCGTATCTGTGGCCACCCTGGAGACACCCACCACGCCAACCCCCTTCCCGATCTCCCCTTTCAGCTTATTCTCTGAGGATAGGGAGGTTAAAGAGGGGAAGGAAGGGGGATAGAAAAAAGTAAGAAGTAGGTTAGGGATATGAGCAGTGAGGAAAGGGAGGAAGGAGCGGAAGAAGGATGGATATTAAAGCTGGTAGCGTCTATTAGACGGGCAGGAGGGAAGAGGCTTTGGGAAACGGACCGAGTTAATGGAGGAGAAGCAGGGTTGGGAGGAGGTGTTGAAAGAGAGGCTGATGGGAAGGACTGTTGGTGACGATGAAAGGTGGAAAGGGGAAGGGGAAATGGGAGAGAGTATAGTTGTGACCATTACGTTGTAGTTAATGGAGAAGAAGCAGGGTCGGGAGGCGGTGTTGAAAGAGAGCCTGGTGGGAAGGACTGTCGGGGACGGAGAAGGGTGGACAGGGGAAGGGGAAGTGGGAGAGAGTACAGTTGGAGAGCGGGGTGAAGGGAGGGAAGAAATTGGTAGCATGTGGGGGAGGGGATGAAGAGGAGGAAAGGCGAGCAGGCGAAGGTGAGAGCAGGAGCAGAGGAATGTGGTGAGAGAGAGAGAGAGAGAGAGGAGGAAGAATAAGGAAAAGAGGGAGGTGAGGACAGCACTGGAGGTGAGGGAGAGGAGGGAGAGGAAGGCGGTGAAGGGGAGGAGGGAAATAAATGTGTGGGATGGGAGGAAGAGGAGGGAGAGGAAGGAATGAAGGAAGAGGATGAGAGGGTTGTTGGTAGGGAGAGGAGGAGAGGAAGGGAGAGGAAAGATTAGGCTTAAAAGGATTATAGGAGCGAGAGGAGGGAGTGTAGAGAAAGGAGAGGATGGAGTGGGACGATGGTAGGGTGAGGAAACATGGAAACATGGAAACATGGACTAGCAGGCAGCAGAAAGCCTGTTGGCTCATTACTAGGCTGCCTGCGTTCAGTGATTTAATCAATCCGTTTGCCATAGGAGTGGCTTGCAGGGAAGGATTAAAGCACTTGTGTACCTCTTGGGAACGTTCAGTTCACACCCGTTGCAGCAAAGTGGCGATCAATGCGTTTCTTGAAGGAGTTGATGGTCTCTGCGCTAACCACTTCTGCAGGAAGGCTGTTCCAGTGGCGAACAACTCTGTTTGAGAAATAACTCCTGCCGCTGTCGGTATTGCATCGCTTTGCTTGAATTGTTTTTCCGTTGTTTCTTGTTCTCAGGTTAGTTTGTAGCGTGAAGAGTTTGGAGTGATCAACGTTGCTGAGCTTGTTCAGGTACTTAAAGACTTGTATCATGTCTCCCCGCAGTCGTCTCTTTTCCAACGTGAAGAGGTTGAGTCGCTCGAGTCGTTCTTCATAGGGTTTCGTCCTCAGTGATGGTATCATCTTCGTGGCGCGGCGCTGTACTCTCTCAAGTAATTCAATGTCTTTCCTGTAATTAGGAGACCAGAATTGCACGGCGTATTCCAGGTGGGGCCTTACCAACGAATTATACAAGGATAACATAACTCCCGGCGTCTTGTATTCGAAGTTCCTCGATATGAACCCAAGCATTGTATTGGCTTTCTTACAGGCGGACTTGCAGTGTTTTGTTTGTTTCAAGTCACTGCTGATGGTGACCCCGAGGTTTCTTTCCTCTTGCACAACATGTATTGGTTCGCCACCCATGTGGTATATGTGGTTGCTGTTTCTGGATCCGATATGCATTACTTTACATTTGGTAGTGTTGAAGGACATCTGCCATTTTTCCGACCACCGAGTGATCAGGTCCAGGTCTCTCTGGATAATTTCGCAGTCTGCCGTCGTGAGGGCCTTCCACCCACCTTTGTGTCGTCGGCAAATTTTGAAAGATTGGATTTTAATCCTAGTTCTAGGTCGTTGATATATATGATGAAAAGTATGGGTCCCAGCACTGACCCCTGTGGCACTCCACTTGTGACCGGGAGCCACTCGGAGGCCTGTCCGTTGAGTACAACTCGTTGTTTTCTTTCAGTGAGCCAGTCTTTGATCCACGCTGTCAGATCGTCGCCTAATCCCGCCGACTTAAGTTTCTTGAGGAGTCTTTCATGTGGCACTTTGTCAAAGGCTTTCTGAAAGTCTAGATATATA
Source organism: Eriocheir sinensis (assembly GCF_024679095.1). Lineage (NCBI taxonomy): Eukaryota > Metazoa > Arthropoda > Malacostraca > Decapoda > Varunidae > Eriocheir > Eriocheir sinensis. The sequence continues at coordinate 45,350,732 of NC_066509.1, forward strand.
ACATCACTGGGGATATGATTATCCCAGTTTTCATAGATACCTTGGAAGAAGTCCAATAAATTGGTTAAGCATGAGCGCTTGTTCCTGAAACCGTGCTGAGCAGCGGAAATGATGTTGTTGTCTTCAAGGAACCTAACGAGTTTGTCTCTGATGATCTTCTCGAGGATTTTTCCCGCCACTGAGGTCAAGCTGTTTGGTCTGTAGTTTAGGGCCACACTTTTGTCTCCCTTTTTGTAGATCGGTGTTACGTTCGCTTGTTTCCAGTCTTTCGGGACTTTGTTTTGTTGTAGTGACTGATTGTAGATGGCGGTGAGTGGCTTGAGGATTTGCTGCTTGAGTTCCTTGAGCAGCCTGGGTGACAAGTCGTCGGGTCCGGTAGACTTGTTTGTCTCGAGTTTGTCTAGGTACTTTTTCACATCCCGTTCGTCGATTGTACCAATTTCTAGGGGAGTGATTCCCATCGGTGGGGAAGGGCTCTCGGGTACGGACTGGGTATTCTCGACCGTGAACACAGACGCGAAGTTCCTGTTTAGGATTTCGACCATTTGTCTACTGTCCTGTGTTAGTACGTCACTTTCATCTTTTAGGGGACCGATATTGCTTTTTGTCTTCTTTTTGGTTCTTATATACGTGAAGAACTTTTTCGGGTTGGACTTGGCTTCGCGTGCAATATGCTTTTCATAGTCGCGTTTACTCTGGCGAATGAGTGTTCTGCAAGCTCTGAGGCTTTGGTGGTACTGTTCGCGTGCCTCGTCAGTGCTGTTTTCCTTTAGCAAGTTGTATTTTCTCTTCTTCAAATTAATCGCCCGTCGAACTTGGGTAGTCATCCATGGTGTGCTTGTGGCATTATTTGTTCTCCTTGTCTTCATGGGAACAGTCGTTCTCTCTACCTCCAGGAGTTTGTTCTTAAAGCCGTTCCACGCGCCGTCCACCGGAGTGAGGTTCATGGGTTCCCAAGTTGTCTGGGTTAGCAGCTCACGAGCGAAGTTAAAATTGGCTTTTTTGTAGTCTGGAATCTTGGACGTGTTTTCGGTGAGTTCATGGTCTGTTCTGATTTTTAGGCGAATTAGGTGATGGTTGCAACCATCCAGTTTTTCGCCGACTTGACATTCACGTGTGAGATCTGAATCACTCACGAGTACTAGGTCTAATAAGTTATTTTCCCTCGTCGGTTGGCTAACAATCTGAGTAAGAAAAGTGTCCTCTAACATTTCGAGCAATCTGTTACCCTCCCGATCTCCAATCATCGTGGTCCAGTCAATGTTGGAACAGTTAAAGTCCCCGATAATGACTGACTGTTTGTTTTGTGTTATGGTGTGAATTTCCTCGTACAGCGCTTCGTCGTCCGCTGCTTGTTGCTTTGGAGGTCTGTAAACGGTTCCAATCGTTATTTTGTTGTGCTTGCTAGTCTCCAGTTCAACATATACAGTGTCGTATTTCTCTGAGTCTTCTTTGGTTATTTCCACGGCAGGGTATTTGTTCTTGACGTAACAGATAACACCTCCTCCTTTCTTGTGAAGTCTGTTTTTGTAAAAGCTCTTGTATCCCGGAATTGAGAATTCGGCCATTAGGTGGTCAGAGGTGGCCCACGTTTCGGTGATGGCAATCACGTCCGGACTTTCTACGTCAACATAGGCAAGTAGCTCATCCCGTTTGGGTATTAAGCTCCGCGCGTTGGTGTATAGGACATAAATGTCCTTCTTGACTTCAACGCTTCGAGGCACAGTAGTCTGGTGTCTGCTTGTGTTTTCTGTTGGGGGCCTTGGTGTGTAATGAGCGGTCCCTACTGGTTGGTTGTTTACGATACTTTGGTGCCCCTCCCGCGCTCGGAGTTTTTTGAGTACAAAAGTACCTCCTCGTTCAGCAACCTACCAAGCCGTGCTGATCCAATCGCATTGAGGTGAAGACCGTCAGGACGGAAAAGGTCGGGGATATCATAAAAATGATTCCACTGACTTGCGAACGAAACTTCCTCGTCCTGGCAGAGGTGCTTCAATCTGTTGTTGATGTTCGACGCCTTTCTGTGGAAGCCTGTGAAGGCGTTGATTCTCGGAAGAATCCCGGAGACAATGATGTGGCTTGACTTTTCCTTGAAGCGGCGGATTACTCGTCGGTAGTCAGCTATAATTTCCTCCGTGGACATTGTTTGAACGTTGTTCGTGCCAGCGTGCAAAACAAAGAGTGTGTCCTGCTCCGTGCGGTCTGAGACGAGGTCTACCGCTTCTTCTATATCTTGTAGTTTTGCACCAGGAATACAGTAGCGTCTTCTGTTCTTGATACTTCGTCCACAGAACTCAGTCAGGAAAGGGAGGGAGAGGAAATAATAGAGGGGGGAGGATTATAGGAGCGAGAGGAGGGAGGGTAGAGAAAGGAGGGGGAGGGGAATAATGGGAGGGGATGAAAGGGAGGGGTGGAGTGAGAACAGAGAGAGGAGGGAGGGTAGGAAAGGATGGCGGAGAGTGTAAGGTGGAAGAGGAGAGAGGTGAAGGAAGAGAAGAAGTGGAAGGAGGGAAGGGACGTGAAAGATAGGAGAGAGGAGAGGAAGAGGAAGGGAGAATACGGAGTGGAAGGGAAGGAGGAAGATAAAAAAACGGATTATTGAGGAAGCAGTGGAAGGAAAAGAAGGAGAGGAGGCAGGAGAGGGAATGGAAGGAAGGGGGATAAGGTGAGTGAATTGAGGGATTAGAGCAAGGTGAAGGACGACGGAAGGGAGAGAAAGGAGGGGTGGGAATTAAGATGAGAAGACTGAGGTGAGGGAAAGGAAGGAGAGGAAAGAGCAAAGAGAGAGGAAGGAGAGAAGAGAGGAAGGGGGGGACAAGAGGATGGAGGGGGACAAAGAGGAGGGGAGGGAGGGAAAGGACCGAGAGTCAGGAGAGGGAAAGGATTTGCAAAGGATTACATAAGTAGTCAGGACACACAGACCCTTTGGTCCAGACGAGGTGGTCTGTCCTTAAACCTAAATATAATGTATTAATTCAAATGCCACCATGACTTTGTATTTCTTCTTTACTGAATACTAAGTTGAAGAAGGTGTCGGTCATGCTTGTTTTGAGATGAGTCAGTCGTATTGTACTGGACCATTTTGGGTCGGAGCTTATTCACATCTCGTGCTACAACGTTGGTAAGGAAAAGAATCGTTGGGAGAGAGAGGAAGGTGGGAGGGAGAAGAGGAGGAGGAAGTGAAAGTTGAGTCTGTTCGCTTCCCGCGCGACAAGGGCCACACACCACTTCACGAAAGTGACACCATAGCTTAGCTTAGCTTTACACGCCGGGGGTATACAGACAAGGTACCCGATGCACAATAAACAACACCAGAACAACTAACGACCCTACACCATACAACTGTACACTCCTGCTGTCTTTCCTCTCCCCCACCTGTACCTTCGCCACTAACCCACTTCGTCTTCTTACAATACCCTTGATTAAAAAAAAGTGATAGTAAGGAGAAAAAAGTGTGGGATAAGAGTTATGAGGAGAAGGAGAGGGGAAAGAAAGAGAGAGAGGGGTAGGAAGGAGTAGAAAGGGAGGGAGATGAGAAAGGGGAGGGAAGGAAGTGAGATAAACATTGAAGGAGGATAGAGAAAGGCAGAAGGTGGAGGGGGAATGGAGAGAAGTAGGTGAAGGACGGGATGGAGATGGAGGGGAGGGAGAGGAACATAAAGAAACACAAAGAAAGAACAAACAACAGCAGACCTGCTGGTCCTTACGAGGTTGTTTGTGACAAGCTACACTAACTATCTAATCAAAGGTGAAAGATGAAGGACAGCAAAGGCGAAGGCTCCCCCCCATCCCTCCAGCCAAAGCTGGCAGGAAAGGAAAAAGAACCATGCAGCATGGAAAAACTGCATGGAAATTATGTAGGAAAAAGGAAAGAACTACCATTACTGCTACCACTAACCGGGCGATAAAAGCGGACAAGGACACCAGTATTCGAAAGAACTTAACGTTATTACGACAATGAGTAATATCTTAGTTGCTGGTTGGATTCAAAACACTTGTCTAATCTATTCTTGAAGGCCGTAACTGTTGTACTATCAACGACATCACAGGGTATAGAGTTCCAAACATTAACAACTCGATTGAAGAAGAAGTGTTTAGCTTCGTGGGACGAGAATCTTTTACCAATTATCTTCAAATTGTGATTTCTTCTTGTTCTATTTGATCGATCAATTGTAAAGTAATCTTCCGCATTAATATCACTGAATCCTTTGAACATTTTAAACACTTCTATTAGATCGCCTCGCATTCTTCGTTTTGATAGGCTGAATAAATTTACTTCTTTAACCCTTTGTTCATATGACAAATTTCTCAACCTAGGAATCATCTTTGTTACTCTTCGTTGAACTCTTTCCAACTTTTCTATGTCCTTTCTGTAATAGGGAGACCATAACTGTACACAGTACTCTAAACGGGGTCGAACCAACGAATTATACAGTTTTAATATTACTTTTTCCGATTTATTATTAAAGACTCGTCCGATGAAGCCAACCAATTTGTTTGCAGTTTTAACTACCTCTGAACAATGCTGACCGGGCTTTAAATCGCTTGATGTAGTGATTCCAAGATCCTTTTCTTTACTTACTGCAGAAAGTTGTTGGCCATTCATTACGTACCGAACGCGATTGTTATTTTTTCCGATGTGCAACACTTTACATTTGTCAACGTTAAATTTCATTTGCCATTGACTGACCCAACGTGCAAGTCGATCTAGATCTGATTGTAAAGCTTCTTCGTCGAGTGTCGCAGTTACTTTACGAGCAATTTTTGTGTCATCAGCAAATTTTGATACTTTGCAAGTGAGCCCATCATCGATATCATTAACATAAATTAAGAAGAGCATGGGGCCAAGCACTGATCCTTGAGGTACGCCGCTTTTGACATCGAGCCAGTTAGATGTTAAACCGTTTAGAACTACCCTCTGCTTCCGCTCAGAGAGCCAGTCCACAAGCCAATTATGAATGTTACCTGAGATACCGTGCGCCAGTAGTTTGCTGAGCAATCGTTGGTGGGGGTCCTTATCAAATGCCTTTTGAAAATCCAGATATATGATATCTACTGATCTGCTTTCATCGAACACCTCAAAAATATAGTGAAAAAAATCAAGTAAGTTAGTTAAACACGAACGTTTACTACGGAAGCCATGTTGCGAATTATTTATTATATTATTTTCTTCGAAGAATTTCACCATATTGTCGCGAATGATAGTCTCCATTAACTTACAAACAACCGATGTCAGGCTAATTGGTCGATAGTTTCCTGGATGAGACTTGTCCCCCTTTTTGAAAATTGGTGTGACATTTGCAAGTTTCCAATCCGACGGAACTTTTCCAGCTGTTAAAGATTTATTGAATATGATGGAGAGCGGTTTACAAATTTGATGTTTGATTTCTTTTAAGACCCTAGGGGTAATTTTGTCTGGACCAGGAGCTTTGCTTACTTTAATCTTTTCAATTGTGCGTAAAATGTCACTTTCTACGATGAGCACGCCACTTAACATCTTTTCGGCCCTTCTAACCTCCGGCGGTTGAGGTGATAAACAATCTTCGTCGGTAAATACGGATGCGAAAAAGTTATTTAGGATTGTAGCCATTTCATTTTCATCGTTCGTGTGGTTACCATTTTCATTAGCAAGCGGTCCGATACCACAATGGTGTGACTTTTTATTATTTACATAGCTAAAAAATTCTTTAGGATTAGATTTACTCGTTTCCGCTATATATTCTTCAAGATTCTTCTTGCTTCATTTTATTAATTTCTTGGTTTCGCGGCGAATTCTGTCCAACTCTAGTTTGTCAGCCTCACTCTGAGTTGATATGTATCTACTGTATACGCATTTTTTAAGAGATAGGCTATTTTGAATTTCGTTATTCCACCATTTGGGTTTCTTCTTAGAAGCTGAACGTCTGTTACGATAGGGTACGCATATGCTTATGGCATTGTTCAATATTGTGGTGAAGGCCCCCCAAGATTTATCAATATCTGTTTCCGCCGTGATTTCAGTCCAGTCAGAATTATTTAGAATTGATCGGAGTCTTACGAAATTCGCTCTCTGATAATCAGGCACCTTTTCTTTACTAGGAGTTACTTTACTTTCTTTCATGTTGATGCTGAATGGGATTGTTCGGTGATCGCTAGAACTAAAAATTGGACCAACATTTACTTCGTTAACTAGATCAGCTGTCGTTGAAAAAATAAGGTCAAGTATATTATTTTCCCGAGTCGGTTCTTAAACGTGTTGATGAAAATCACTTTCTAGTAAATTTGTGTACAGGTCGAGCCCTGTATGACAGTTCAACGGTTCACCCCATCTTTTCACTGGCAAGTTAAAGTCCCCAACAATTACTGCCTCGCAACTGCTACTTGTTTCTAATAATAATTCACTTAATGCGTGGTCGATATCAAGAGTCTGCCTTGGCGGTCTGTAGATAAGTCCAATTACTATTTTACGAGATTTATTTTTAATTTCAATGAAGACCGTGTCTACATTGGTTATAATATCTGTTTTCACGGATACTGGATGGAGAGAGTTGTGGATATAAAAGATAACGCCTCCACCCTGTCTGTTCTCTCTTTCATGACTAAAGATGGTATAACCCGGTAATCTATATTCCGCAATGAAATCTCTATTTGAAGTGTCAATCCAAGATTCTGTGATTCCGATGATGTGATAATGATTTGTAGCTGCGAGGACTTCTAAGTCTTCAAATTTGTTACGTAGGCTACGAGCGTTTACATAGCAAGCTTTAATGTGATTCGAGTCGGGAGTTTTTCGGGTTGAGTGCACCCTTACGGTGGAGCTGCTGGTGTTCTCGCCTCCGCGTTTTTTGGCTTTCGAAGAGCCACTTGGTCACAGAGCAGCCTCCCGAAACGGGCTGCTCCAACAGGGTTTAAGTGAATGCCATCAGGAAGGAACAAGTCTGAATCGTAGTAAAAATTGTTCCACAAGTTAGCGAACTGGACGTTTTCTTGTGAGCAAAGGGACTGAAGCCTGTTGTTTTTGCTGAAGGCCTTACTGTAAAAACTAGATTCGGCACCGACCCTCGGGAGGATTCCTGAGATTATGATGTTACTGGCATCCGTTTTACGTTTATACTGCTTGATCATGCGGCGGTATTTCTCAAGCAGTTCCTCAGAACGGGTTGTCTTTACGTCATTCGTTCCCGCGTGAATGACAAAGAGGGTGTTTCGGTCGGCATTTCTCGTGACATCATCGCACGCTGCAGTGATGTCGTCCAGTCTGGCACCTGGATAGCAGTAACGTTTTCTGCGGCCGTTTGATGAACGACCACAGAACTCAACCAGCTGGCCACGCACCATGGAGTCCCCAAAGGAGAGGAGAGGAGAAGGAGAGGGAGAACGGAAAGGTTAAAGGGATGAAGGAGGATGGGAGGGAATAAAGGAGAGGAAGGAGAGTGAGAACGGAAGGGTTAAGGGGATGAAGGAGGATGGGAGGGAAATAATGGAGGGAAAGGAACACAAAGAAACACAAAGGAAGAACAAACAACAGCAGACCTGCTGGTCCTTACGAGGCTGTTTGTGACAAGCTACACTAACTATTTAATCAAAGGTGGAAGATGAAGGACAGCAAAGCCGAAGGCTCCTCCCCACCCCCCATTCCTCGAGCCAAAGCTGGCAGGAAAGGAAAAAGAACCATGCAGCATGGAAAAACTGCATGGAAATTATGTAGGAAAGAGGAAAGAACAACCATTACTGCTACCACTAACCGGGCGATAAAAGCGGACAAGGACACCAGTATTCGAAAGAACTTAACGTTATTACGACAATGAGTAATATCTTAGCTGCTGGTTAGATTCAAAACACTTGTCTAATCTATTCTTGAAGGCCGTAACTGTTGTACTATCAACGACATCACAGGGTAGAGAATTCCAAACATTAATAACTCGATTGAAGAAGAAGTGTTTAGCTTCGTGCGACGAGAATCTTTTACCACTTATCTTCAAATTGTGATTTCTTCTTGTTCTATTTGATCGATCAATTGTAAAGTAATCTTCCGCATTAATATCACTGAATCCTTTAAACATTTTAAACACTTCTATTAGATCGCCTTGCGTTCTTCGTTTTGATAAACTTAATAAATTTACCTCTTTAAGCCTTTGTTCATATGATAAATTTCTCAACCTAGAAATCATATTTGTTACTCTTCGTTGAACCCGTTCCAACTTATTATCTTTGCCTTTTCTGTAGTAGGGAGACCAAAACTGTGCACAGTACTCTAGACGGGGCCGAGCCAACGAATTATACAGTTTTAATATTACTTTTTCCGATTTATTATTAAAGACTCGTCCGATGAAGCCAACCAATTTGTTTACAGTTTTAACTGCCTCTGGACAATGTTAACCGAGCTTTAAATCGTTTGATATAATGATTCCAAGATCCTTTTCTTTACTTACTGCAGAAACTTGTTGGCCATTCATTACGTACCGAACGCGATTGTTATTTTTTCCGATGTGCAACACTTTACATTTGTCAACGTTAAATTTCATTTGCCATTGATTGGCCCAACGTGCAAGTCGATCTAGATCTGATTGTAAAGTTTCTTCGTCGAGTGTCGCAGTTACTTTACTAGCAATTTTTGTGTCATCAGCAAATTTTGATACTTTGCAAGTGAGCCCATCATCGATATCATTAACATAAATTAAGAAGAGCTCAGGGCCAAGCACTGATCCTTGAGGTACGCCGCTTCTTACGTCGAGCCAGTTAGATGTAACACCGTTTAGAACTACCCTCTGTTTCCACTCAGAGAGCCAGTCCACAAGCCAATTGTGAATGTTACCCGAGATACCGTGCGCCAATAGTTTGCTGAGCAATCGTTGGTGGGGGACCTCATCAAATGCCTTTTGAAAATCTAGATATATGATATCTACTGATCTTCTTTCATCGAACACCTCAAAAATATAATGAAAAAAATCAAGTAAGTTAGTTAAACACGAACGTTTACTACGGAAGCCATGTTGCGAATTATTTATCATATTATTTTCTTCCAAGAATTTCACCATATTGTCGCGAATGATAGTCTCCATTAACTTACAAACAATTGATGTCAGGCTAATTGGTCGATAGTTTCCTGGATGAGACTTGTCCCCCTTTTTGAAAAAAAGGAGGAGAGGGAGAATGGTGGGGTTAAGGGTATGAAGGAGGATGGGAGGGAAATAAAGGAGGGGAAGGAGAGGAGGGAAGGGAAGGGTTAAGGGGATGGAGGAGGAGGGAAGGGAAGGGTTAAGGGTATGGAGGAGGAGGGAAGGGAAGGGTTAAGGGGATGAAGGAGGATGGGAGGGAAATAAAGGAGGGGAAGGAGAGGAGGGAAGGGAAGGGTTAAGGGGATGGAGGAGGAGGGAAGGGAAGGGTTAAGGGGATGAAGGAGGATGGGAGGGAAATAAAGGAGGGGAAGGAGAGGAGGGAAGGGAAGGGTTAAGGGGATGAAGGAGGATGGGAGGGAAATAAAGGAGGGGAAGGAGAGGAGGGAAGGGAAGGGTTAAGGGGATGGAGGAGGAGGGAAGGGAAGGGTTAAGGGGATGAAGGAGGATGGGAGGGAAATAAAGGAGGGGAAGGAGAGGAGGGAAGGGAAGGGTTAAGGGGATGGAGGAGGAGGGAAGGGAAGGGTTAAGGGGATGAAGGAGGATGGGAGGGAAATAAAGGAGGGGAAGGAGAGGAGGGAAAGGAAGGAGAAGGAGGATAATGAAGAGGGTGAGGAACATAATTCAAAGCAATCGTGACCACAACCACAATATTGTGTCCACCACCACCACCACCACCACCACCATCACCACCTACATAAATACCATTACCACAACCACCACCACCACCATCACCACCTACATAAATACCATTAACACAACCACCAACAGCACCACCTCTATAACCATCACCCCCCAACATCACCCCCAGCGTCACCACTACCACCACCACAACCGCCACCACCAATATCACCACCAACATAAATATCATTAACACAAGCCACAAGAACACAAACGCTATAGCCATCTCCCCCACCACATCTGCTTCAACAACCACAACCACCTCCATCTTTACCACCACCATCACCACCACCACCACCACGACTATCACCATCACCACCACCATCTTCACCATCACCATCACCACCACCACCACCACGACTATCACCATCACCACCACCATCTTCACCATCACCATCACCACCACCACCACCACGACTATCACCATTACCACCACCACCACCATGTGTGTGTGTGTGTGTGTGTGTGTGTGTGTGTGTGTGTGTGTGTGTGTGATTCCAAGATCCTTTTCTTTACTTAATACAGAAAGTTTTTGGCCATTCATTACGTACTGAACGCGATTGTTATTCTTTCCGATGTATAACACTTTACATTTGTTAACGTTAAATTTCATTTGCCATTGTTTGGCCCAACGTGCAAGTCGATCTAGATCCGACTGTAATGCTTCTTCGTCAAGTATCGTAGTTACCTTACTAGTGATTTTTGTGTCATCAGCAAATTTTGATATTTACAAGTGAGCCCATCATCGATATCATTAACATAAATTAGGAAGAGCATGGGACCAAGCTTTGACCTTGAGGTACGCCGCTTCTGACATCGAGCCAGTTAGATGAAACACCATTTAGAACTACTCTCTGTTTCCGCTCAGAGAGCCAGTCCACAAGCCAATTGTAAACGATACCTGAGATAGCGTGCGCCAATAGTTTGCTGAGCAATCGTTTGTGGGGGTCCTTATCAAATGCCTTTTGAAAATTCAGATATGTAATATCTACTGATCTGTTTTCATCGAACACCTCAAAAAAATATTATGAAAAATATCAAGTATGTTAGTTAAACACGAAGGTTTACTACGGACACCATGTTGCGAATTATTTATTATATTATTTTCTTCGAAGAATTTCACCATATTGCCTCGAATGATAGTCTCCATTAACTTACAAACAATCGATGTCAGGCTAGAGGAAGGAAGATAAGAAAAGGGGGACGGAGAGAAAAGATGGAGTGAAAGTAAGTAAAAAACGGGAAGATGGAGGGAAGGGAGAGGCAAGAGTAGAAAGAGGGAGATCGGATGGATTTGGTGCCCCTATAAATAAATAAATACCATTAGCACAACCCACAACAGCACCACCACAACCCATACCACAACCGCACCACACCTCACCTGCTTTATCTGCAGCCAGCGGGTCTGCGCCAAGGGTCAGCAGGTCCTGCACCGTTCTCGTGTGGCCCTGCCAGGCAGCCAGCATCAGTGGTGTTCGGTCGTCGCTGCCGCGGCCCTCCACGCTGAGCCCCGCCCCCAGCAGGCAGGGCAGGAGGTGGGCGTGGCCATGATGGGCAGCCAGGGCCACAAGGCACCACGACCCACCTGTGGCAACGGGGACGGTCACCTTGTTGTCTCCTCCCCCGGCGAGGAGCACCGTGGCCCTGACCTCGTCTCCTTCCTTTACGCTGTGTATGAGCTCCTGCTAGTGTGTGTGTGTGTGTGTGTGTGTGTGTGTGTGTGTGTGTGTGTGTGTGTGTGTGTGTGTGTGTGTGCGTTGGGGAGAAAAACACGCACAGCTTAATATTCAGTCACAAAACCATTAAATGAGTTAGTAATTACTGGCAACAACACGACAACTCACCTGAGGTGAAAGTTTATAAAGGATATGATTATAGTAATATAAATAAAAATTACAATAATGATAATGATAATAGTATTCGGGTAGGCGGTGGCCGAACTGGTAGCGTACTGGGCCCACATTCACCGCGTGATGGACGACACGGGTTCGAATCCCCACGCTACCACTCGGATTTTTCAGTCACCGCCGAGTGGCTTAAAACTACCCACATGCTGTCCTGGAGACCACCCATCAACCCGGACTCTAGAGGAAGCCGTCCAAGCGAATCAAGAACGAGTTCCGGGGGGCAGCATGAGCCAATGCAAGATGGCGCCACTATAAACACTCGCCTGCGCCAGAACGGGCTGGGCCGACCATCAGGCCCCACCTGGAAGAAGCCTTGGCCTGACCATCTGGCCCCACCAGGAAGATGCCTACCGGCGCAACAGGCAGCGACGTAAAAAAAAAAAAAAGTACTACTAATAATGATAATAATAATAATTATAATAATAATAATAATAAAAATAATGATGATAATAATAATAATAATAATAATAATAATAATAATAATAATAATAATAATAATAATTATAATAACAATAATAATAATAATAATAATAATAATAATAATAATAATAATAATAATAATAATAATAATAATAATAATAATAATAATGATAATAATAATGATGATAATAATAATAATAATAATAATAATAATAATAATAATAATAATAATAATAATAATAATAGGTTGACCCTGCCCCAGCCTCGGGGGTACACGTGTGTCACCTTGCTCCCCAGTGTTTCGACGCTTTGGCTCCTTATCTGCTACCCAGCGGTTCCTGAGGCTGTTCTGTTGCTGTAGTGTGCTGCAGTGACTGAACAACAACTACTACTACCGAACACTCTGCTCTGCTAAGTGTTATTTCTGATTCATTACATTCCATCATCCTCACCTTAACACACTTGCTTTCCTTCGCTATACTAACCCCATACATCTCACAACCTCACAGTGGTGCACGCAAGCTCCTTCTAAACGTTCTACACGTATTTTTTTTTTCCTATTCATTTTCCAGGAAGTGTTTATATTAGGTGCTGTTTCAGGCTGTAATTTTCCTTGTTAAACGGAAATTTCCAGGCCACCAGACGACACCCTGCTTGCCGGCCGTATTCCCTTGGGACCCTTTGTTTCACCGGGGACCCTCTGTTTCACTACGCTCCGCGGAAGGATCAGCCAATATGCCCTCAAATTTGAAACGTTGTTCTAACTGTGGCCTTCGCCAAGCTCCGCAGTACTTTAGGACAAGTAACGGGGCAAGCGAGACTTGCCGTTTCTGCATCAAGGCAGAGCAAGATGAAAGAAAAATCAAGCACCTGGAATCCACGATCCACTCGTTAACACGGGACATGAAATATTTGGCGGAGCGAGTCACAGCGTGTAGCAGGTGTTCCTGCTCATCTACTCACGGGGGTACCTCACCCCCCCTTCCTTCCACCCCTGCTTCTCCCCATACAGCAGCCTCCCTTCTCCCGCCTGCCTCCCCCTCCTCGCTAGTGCCTTCTCCATTCACTTCCCCCTCCTCCTGCATCTCCCTCTTCCCTTCCACTCCTCCAGCCGCTTCTCTCCTCTCCTCCCCTCTCCCCTCTCCTCACCCGCCATCTCCCCTCTCCACACCCGCCATACTTCCCTTCCCTTCTGCCTCCGCTGACATTTCTTCTTCATCACCCCCCTCTCCCCTTTCCTCCTTCTCTTCCTCCTCATCCGTCTCTTCCTGCTGTCCCTCTTATTCTCTCTCCTTTTCCTCCCCACATCACCTCCCACCTCCTCTGCTACTGCTACCTCCCTGCCTGCTCCTCCTCCCGCCTCCTCCCTCTCCCTCCTCCTCCCACCCTCCTCCCTGCCTCCCCACCACCTCCGCCACCACCTCAGCCACCTCCTCCTCCCTCCCCCTTCGACGTCATCCCTTCATCTCTCTCCTTCCACTCGTCCTCCTCCTCCTCCTCCTCCTCCTCCTCCTCTTCCTCCTCCTCCTCTTCCTCCTCCTCCTCCTCCCCCTCCCCTACTGCCGCCCCTCCCTCTCCTCCTGTAGCGGCTTCCATTCCGTCTACTGACAAAGTTAATAAGAGGAAAGTACTGGTGGTTGGGGACTCTCAAGTCAGGTTCATTGACAGGTACTTTTGTTCAAGGGATAAGGAAAATAGGCTTCGAGTGTGCTTTCCCAGGGCAGGCATCCAGCACGTATCTGACAGAATGGAGGAAATTTTAGCAGGGGAGGGGACACAGCCAATCGTCTTCTGCAGTTTCGGTGGTAATGACATCAGTAAGGTGGGTAGCGAAGAGATATTTCGGCGCTTCAGGGAATCGTTTGCTAAAGTGAGGGACTTCGGGGGGTGCCGGCTGTTTGTGGGGTTTTGCCGAGGAGGGGGGTGGGAGAGGGATGGCTTTCCAGAGCCTTAGCAGTAAACAGCAGGCTGGCGGCCCACTGTAAGCGAAATGGTTGGCTTTTCCTTGACAATTGGGACCTCTTCTCCAATAAAGGCACCTTGTATGCCAAGGATGGCGTGCACCTGTCACTCCAGGGGGTGGAGGTTCTCGCAGACTCCCTCGAGCGATCACTTAGCACCCTACAGAATTTTTTAGAGTAGGCGAGGGGGGAGGGCCAGTCAGTGCATCGCAGACTGGGACTAGGGGCGCAGGAGAAATCGAAAGGATATCAGAAAGGATGGGCTAACGGCTTATTACACCAACAGTAGGAGTCTGAGGAACAAGATAGATCTACTGAGGGGGAAAGCATGTGTCGAGAAATTCGACATTATAGCTATCACGGAAACATGGGTGGATACTGCAAACAAAAACTTCATATCTGAGTATGAAATAGATGGTTACCAGATGTTTCACAAAGATAGAAAGGGAAGAAGGGGAGGGGGGGTGGCACTTCATGTTAAAGACACACTTAAATGTTCCGCTAACAACTCTATTCAAACAAATGGCGACTCAGAATCAGTTTGGATGGACGTCCACAAAGGGAAAGACAAACTAATTCTAGGGGTTCTTTACAGGCCACCCAACCTCAGCAGGCAGGACACTGACATATTACTACAAGAGGTAGGCAAGGCGAGCAGGAGCAAAAATGTCTGCATAATGGGGGATTTTAACTATAGGAATATAGATTGGGATGGCGTGGTGGGTGATCTAGAGTCTGAGGATTTTTTAAAAGTAATACAAGATAATTTTCTCAAGCAGGCAGTAACAGAGCCCACCAGGGGTAACAACATTCTGGACTTGGTCTTAACTAACACCGAGTATATGATCAGCGAGCTAGATGTTGGGGGAGAATTAGGTGGCAATGATCACAAGGAAATTAGGTGTAAATTAGACTGGGCGGTGACCCATGAACTCAACCCTGTGTTGGTACCCGACTTTAGAAGAGCTGATTATGAGGGGCTCAGAAGACACCTTGAGGAGGTAAATTGGGAAACCTTAGGGCTGGATGAGGGCCAGATCTCAGGGCTGGAACCGGAAAGACAGGGGAATCATGTAGAAATGACCTACAATAATTTAGTTAGAGAAATTGCAGAGGGTCAGAGACAGCATATCCCTTACCAAGCACGTAGGAAGGAAAATAACGACCCCAAATGGATGACCCGCAGACTCAAGCATGAAATAGGCTCAGAAGACACCTTGAGGAGGTAAATTGGGAAACCTTAGGGCTGGATGAGGGCCAGATCTGAAAATAACGACCCCAAATGGATGACCCGCAGACTCAAGCATGAAATAGGCTTGAAGAGAGGAATTTATAGGAAAATAAAGAACGGAAAGATCCACCTCAGGGGTAGGTATGTTGAGCTAGCCAGGTCGGTGAAGAAGAACACCCGCCTAGCAAAAAGAAATTATGAGATTAGGGTAGCCAACGAGGCCAAGAGCGATCCCAAGGGCTTCTTCAAATTGTACAGGACGAAAACTAGGGACAGAATTGGACCGTTGAAAACAAACACGGGCGAGCTCGTTGAGAATGGAGAAGATATGAGCCAAATGATGAATGACTATTTCCTCTCAGTTTTCACGCAGGAAAATCTAACAACCATTCCGGAGAGAGTTCAGATATATGAGGGTGACGAGAACGATAAGTTGAGGGATGTGATCATCACTAGGCAAGTAGTCCAGGATGAGATTGGTAGGTTGAAGAAAAACAAATCGCCGGGCCCAGACGAAGTATTCCCAAGGGTTCTGAAAGAGTGCAAGGAAGTCCTTAGTGGCCCTCTTGCCGATATCTTTAAGATGTCGGTAAATTCTGGGCATGTGCCCAATCAATGGAAAGTAGCTAATGTGAAGCCGATTTTCAAAAAGGGAGACAAGTCAGCCACCTCAAACTATCGCCCAATTAGCTTAACATCAGTTGTAGGAAAGATGTTAGAGTCAATTATAGCCCGGAGCATTCGGGACCATCTAGAAAAGCACAATTTAATTCATGATTCACAACATGGGTTCACAAAGGGTAGGTCTTGCCTTACTAATCTGTTGTCCTTCTACACTAAAGTAATCGAGGCGGTTGACAGAGATGAAAACTATGACATATTATATCTAGATTTCAGTAAAGCGTTCGACAAAGTCCCTCATCACCGGCTATTACTAAAATTACAGGCTCATGGCGTAGATGGGAAAGTTTTGAACTGGATCAGGGCGTGGCTTAGTGGTAGGAAGCAGAGAGTGCAAATCAATGGTAGGAAATCTGAATGGGGCAGTGTTACGAGTGGAGTCCCACAGGGGTCGGTGCTGGATCCTCTGCTTTTTATTATTTACATCAATGACTTGGACACAGGAATTAGTAGCGATGTCAGTAAGTTCGCAGATGATACCAAGATAGGTAGAGTAATCCAATCAGACGGCGACGCTACCGTTCTCCAGGATGAGCTTGACAGACTATATGATTGGGCGAGGAAGTGGCAGATGGAATTCAATGTCGGGAAGTGTAGCATTTTGAGCGTAGGTAGGAATAACCCCTTATACAATTACTCCTTAAATGACACTCCTCTAAGCAGGTCTGGGCGTGAGAGAGACTTAGGAGTCCTAGTGAGCGCTGACCTCCGTCCTAGGGCTCGATGCATTCAGGCTAAAAATCGGGCAAACAGAGTACTAGGCTTCATCTCAAGGAGCGTGAGCAATAGGAGCGCTGAAGTCAACCTCAAACTTTACGTAGCACTAGTTAGACCTCATCTCGTTTATGCAGTTCAGTTCTGATCCCCCTACTATAGAATGGATATCAAGATGTTAGAATCTGTACAGAGGAGGATGACAAAGATGATTCAGGGGGTGAGAAACTTGCCTTATGAAGACAGGCTGAAGCAGTTAAATCTACACTCTCTAGAAAGGCGAAGGGTGCGAGGAGACTTGATCGAAGTTTATAAATGGATGAAGGGATTTAATAAAGGGGATGTCAATAAAATTTTGAGAGTGAAAGAGCCAGGTAGGACGCGTGGAAATGGTTTTAAGTTAGACAAATTCAGATTCAACAAAGACATAGGCAAGAATTGGTTCACCAATAGAGTGGTGGACGAATGGAACAGGCTTGGGAGCCATGTTGTGGGTGCCAATACCATAGATACATTCAAGAAGAGGTTAGATAAAGCCATGGATGGTGAGGTAAGGCGGGGTTGAGTGTACAGGACCTGCCTTGTATAGGCCAACCGGCCTCTTGCAGACTCCTTACATTCTTATGTTCTTTTGTTCTTATGTGTCAAAACACTCCAAAAAGGCATAGGTACAACTTTCAAAGCTGGTAAGTTATGTAATTACTGGATTACTGGATTTTTAATAGTGCGTTCCCGTTTTTCATCCATATTTCATCAGATTTTATATGAAAAGACTTAATGTCACGTTGTCTAATAGCAATGATGTACAAGAACAGAAAACAATGCCATTTGTTACTGTTTTACGGTCAATGTGGGAATCTGACACCAAATTTGTTGGAAGTCTGTGGAATTTTATGACATTTCCAAAAATGCGCAACACTTTGAATGAGTGTCCCTTTGTCAAATATGTATCCAGATCAATGAAACTCGGTACAAATCTTCAAATATGTTCCCTTTTGAATAAGAAATATTAACATTATAGCTACTGTTAGTTAAATATTTATTCAATTATTTCTGAAAAAAAATCAAACGTCTGGCATCCTAGAATATTCCCACTTGTGTAAACATAATCCCCTGCAGTGCAAAAACTTCAAGCAGTTTGCACCTTTTTGTTTTTGTTTTTACATCTCCGCCAGTAGCGCCGGTAGGCTTTCTTCAGGGGCCAGGTGGTCGGCCCAAGCCCGTCAAGGCGCAGGCAATTTTTTTTATTTTTTATAGTGGTGCCAGTTATGCTGGGCTCATGCTGCCCCCCGGAACTCATTCTTGATTCACTAGACGGTTTCTTCGTAAGTCTGGGTTGACGGGTGGTCTTCTGGATAGCACGTGGGTAGTTTTAGGCCACTCGGCGGTGACTGAAAAATCCCAGGTGGTAGCGTAGGAATTCGAAACGTCGTTGTCCATGGCGTGGTGAATGCATTGCACACACGCTAGCCACTCAGCCACCGCCTCCCTTGTGCGTTTGATATGTAACAAAATTATATAGAAATCACAATTCAAGTGGGTTTTCCTTGGGCGTAAGGGTTGGGACAGGTTATATTAAGCTGCCTTACATTTGATGCGTATTTACATAATGTGTGGAATGCCATATACACTTATCACGCAATAATTATTAAAGGTGATTTTGGTTTTCACTACAGACGTGCACAGAATATATTTTTTTAGGTGCTTAGTGATGTCCCGATGAACATTCAAGTAGAATAAAGTAAAGCAGCAATATACCATCAAGATGAAGCATGTTGAATTGACGCCTTACCTGGCTGAATAAACTATGTTGACAAAGACTTATGCATAATGTGTCAGGGAAATTAAACGGAAAAAATATTAAGAATTGAAAATGGACGAAAAAGAATTCTTGACCCAAGTAACATTCGAGGTGATATGGTGACAAAAAGACTGACTTTTGAACTCGTGACGGTTTTGTATAACATCTCAATAATAATTAAAATAAAATGTACACAATGGACAGACAGGATACATACGAAAAAAGTGCTTAAAAACATTGGATTCAAGTGGCTCAGAATATCTTGGTCATACGTCGTTTCGTATTGAAACACCTAGAAGTCCTCCCAGCATATATTTATTCGAGACATATCGGTACTATAATATACCTGGCATTATCTGTGACAGCAGCGTCCACAGGAGAGCGTATGGAAAGTACAGAATCAGTGAATCAGATTGAGCAGCTAAGTTCCTCTAAGCAACAAAATCTTTTATCATAATGCAGTTTTTACTAGAACCCGCGATCTTAAAAAAAAAAAAAAAAAAATACTGTATTTGGTGCTGACATTTATTACCACAATGAGTGCATGGTTAAGCACATATACAAGTAGTCATAGTCTATGGGCCCACAATGCCTCCTTAGCAACATGTATGGAAAAGGACTGTACCTGAATGAGGTATATTCCAAAGTGCCAGCCAGTGGGTTTTGGGTCACAGGGCCCACGAAGCTTGAGCTATTCTTTCAATTATCGTAATTTACTTGTGTTTCTCTGGACCTTGCAACAATTACACTTCAATATAATAACTGACACTATTGTTAATAATTATGTAGCCGATCATTCTTTTTTTTCTGGTAAACGAGAGAAAATATAAATGCTGTCCGGCAGCCTCTCCTCATCCAAAATCGTTATTGCATGAAAGATCTGCGAAATCAAGCAGGAATGGGCTCTTTAGAGTTATTCTATTTACATCACAATATTTGCTGAGTACCTGCCGTTGGTGTATCAGTGTCGCCTTTGGCGAAATGTATCAAAAACATTAGGGCGTCAGGCATCTGGACAACCTTCTCCTTCACAACAATAGAAAGGCTTTCGCTCCCGGCTTATTATACCCCGCCCTCAAGTGACTGCTGGTTGTTGTTTGAGATGAACCAAGACCTTGGGTGGACGTCTACCACTACCAGGAGCGTGGGAAGGTCAAAGGTGGTGGCGTTTAGTCTGGGAGTTGTTGGTGAAGGGAAACATTATTGGACGGAAGCCAATGTCGCACACGGACAAAAAACAAAGGAGGCTCGCTTTCTGCCGAGATGCCTGGCGCCCACATATTTTTGATAAATTCCGCCGAAGGCGACACTGATGCATCCAAAGCAGATATATATATATATATATATATATATATATATATATATATATATATATATTTATATATATATATATATATATATATATATATATATATATATATTTAAAAAAGCTCATTTTTGCTTCATTTCACAAGTCTTTCACTCAAGAACGATTGTGGATGAGGAGAGGCTCCAGGGCATCATTAATACTTTCTCTCGTTTACAAAATAAATAAAACAACGAGGATGATCAGCTACATTTTTATTAACAATAGAGTCACTTATTATATTGAAGTGTAATTGTTGCAAGTCCCAGAGAAACGCAGATAATTTACGATAATTGAAAGAATAGTTCCAGATTCGTGGACTCTATGGCTCTAGCGGTGGTGATACCTGCTAAGGATGAATGTACCCCTTTAGAACGAGGGCTGATGGATGGAACATGTTATGAACTTAATGAAATCAGAGACCATCTCAATAGTGTAGATAATACTAGTCTTATAATTCTCGCAATAGAGATGCTACGATTGTCCCTGTGAATCAGTTCAGAAACGGTACCGACTTAACCTATCCACAAGACAAAGCTAAATCAGTTATGGTTTATCATACATATATCTGTACATCACATGTTCTATGAGATTCAATAAACTCCACAGACCCCATAAATGTATGTGCTAACATCATCAGAAAATCTCTTGATGATTATGATTTTGGTCTCGAAGACAGCTTTTGTGATGCCCAAGACCTTCGACATGCATGCAGTGACATGCGTATCCCTGTTCCCATTCTAAAGTTCTTAAGTAGTCTGAATGCTTCCAAAGTTATGAAACGGTCCACCATAACCATCATGCATGAAGCAGAGAATTGTGTACAGCATGTAGTTTCTGAGGCATCTCGTTCTTTTGCTAAAAGCTCAGTTTATCTTTAAAAAAAAATGTCGAAAAACCCGCTCGCTTTATAAGCAATGATTTACATACACCATCATGGACGAAAACGAACACCCATACATGTCATGAATGCAGAGTCTGTCGGACCATGGATACACATATTACTGCACGCATGATGAAGGTCTTCGGCATCACAAGGTCTGTCTTCGAGACCAAGATCATAACCATCAGGAGGTTTTCTGATGATGTTAGCACTTGCATTTATGGGGTCTGTGGAGTTTATTGCATCTCCTTGAATATTGTGATGTACAGATATGTGTATGATTAACAGGGACAATAGTAGCATCCCAAAGGCGAGAATTATAAGTATTATCTATATACTATTGAGATGTCTCCGATTTCACTCAGTTCATAACATATCCAGTCATTAACTCTTGTTTTAATTCAGGTGCAATCCTATTCTATGCTTGTTGTTTAGGAGACATTGTGGGCCTTTGGACTGTGACCCATACATGTACATATATTTGCTTAACCATGCACTCATTGTGGTAATAAATGTCAACACCAAATACAGTGCTGGGTTTTTGAAGATCGCAGGCTCTAGTAGAAACTGCATTATGAAAAAAAAAGGTTGTTGCTGAGAGGAACTTAGCTGCTCGATCTGATTTACTGATTCTGCATTTCCCATACACTCTCTTGTGGACGTTGCTGTCACATACTGCCAGATTTATTATTACCGATCTGTCTTGAATAAATATGTGCTGGGAGGACTTCTAGTCCAGCATCAGACTCAACCAAAATTTAGATTCGTTCAACATACCCTACAGAAAAGGTTTGACTATACAGAGTGGTAGAATAGGCCCTTCAGAACACCCCAGGTAGTTAGTGGATTCAGATTGTGGTATCATTTAAAAACTATATACCATTTTATCTCCAGACGAAAAAAATGAATACCGCATAGTCAATTCACAGTTTTTACAATACAGCAGTTATTTTCAACAAAACAAGAATGTTTTACATATCATAATGTCCGTAATGAGATGTTTTTTAGGTACATATGTATAGAATTAGTGTAATACTTCACAAGTAAATAGGATATTACATTAAATGTAAGCACATAAGCAAAAAAAGTTTTTTTTTCTTGTTATTAGGATTTTATGATAGTATATCTTTCTTTCTATAATAATGAATGCCTGTATTTCAATGCTCTAAAAACTTTCTCAACTATCCTACTATACACTGTGAAACATTAAGCTTGATACATACATTATTATTACCACAGGAGGGAAATGAGTATAAAGTTCCCATGGTCACACCGCACCGAGCAGTTCGGGGGCTGCTCTGGCGCGAGTCTGAGTACTTGCTTAATAGCATTGGTATCCATTGAATATTGATAGCGAAATGAATGTAAACATGAGTGTTGTGTTGTTTACCGTATTTTACGATTAAAGTCTAAATAAAAATTAGTGCAGTAAGCTTTCAGATAGTTTTTTTTTTTTTTTTTTACCCATTTGTAAAATGTCTCCATACATGTTACTGATCATATAGCGACGTTTGTATATGAATCCTGTCCATAATGTTTTGTTCTTGTTTTGTTGTTAAATCTATGATTGCCTCTTCTATGAGTAATCTATATTTTTGTATTTCAGATTGTGAGAAAACAATGGCTAGCGAGGAAAATCAGGAACGGTTGGACCTTTTGCCTGCTAAAAAGCGAAGACGTCATACAGATTTCAATAAGTGCCTTATTTGTCAATTGGATTCCAGGGAAAATCTTAGAAGACCCACAGTATCATCTATTCAGAAACTTGTTGAAACACTTGAACGTAAACAGGATGATGTTTATGAACGTTTGAAGGGAGATCTTGGCACACTTTCCACTGCTGACATTCAGTTGTACTCAAAATGCTATGCAATATCTACTAGCAAAAGTTTATCAAAAGCAGTCAGTTTGATGATAAAAAAAATCATGTGCACAAAAAGGAAAATAAATTTGTGGAAAAGTTTATCAAAAGCAGTCAGTTTGATGATAAAAAAAAAGTTTATCAAAAGCAGTCAGTTTGATGATAAAAAAATCATGTGCAAAAAAAGGAAAATAAATTTGTGGAAAGTTTATCAAAAGCAGTCAGTTTGATGATAAAAAAAATCAGAGGCATCCACTTCTGTTTTATCACGATCCCAGTCATCACCCACTGAATGGTCTGTATGTCTTTTTTGCAAAAAGAAAACACACAAGAAGGTTCTACATATAAAAAAAATGCTACTTCCCTCAATATCTTCAAAAGAAAACTAAAAGAAAACATTCTGGATACTTACTGAACATAGCTAAAATTATGATTTTCAATTTTCATCTTATAAGCACGTCTTTTGCAATTTCAACTAGTAGAATATGAATCTTGTCTCTAATATACCTATGTATCTGTCTGATTCCAGAACTCATTGAAACTGATACTTCTATAAAGGTTCTTCTACCTGTATGTTCATTCGAGTTTGAATCTGAAAGTTCACTTAAAACCTACCCATAAGCTTGTATTGTGCAAGGGATGTACTGTACTGTCCTATTCTACATATTGTTTTATTATCTGTCTACATCTTTTGTATTTGTTTATATGTATCTTACACTATTTTGTATTGTACATTATTTTGTATATTACTTTGGTATTTTGTATTTTACATTAATTTGTTTATTACTTTGGAATTTTGTATTTTACACTAATTAGTATATTACTTTGGTATTTTGTATTTTACACTGTTTTGTATATTACTTTGGTATTTTATATTTTACACTAATTTGTATATTACTTTGGAATTTTATATCTTATACTGATTTGTATATTACTTTGGTATTTTGTACTTTACTTTTGAATTTTGTATTTTACACTATTTGATATATTACTTTGGTGTTTTGTATTTTACTCTATTTGTATTTTAATTTGGTATTTTGTATTTTCAATTATTGTTTATTGTTTCTATATAATACTTCTTTCCCATATTATGTTTTTTTCTTCTTATGATTTGTTCATTATGCTTTTTATTAACACTGCCTGAAAAGCTTTGCTTGGTATAAGGGCAGGCCTCTATATGGGTAGGCGGAGGCTGAGTGGGTTCTGGACGACGCGGGTTCGAATCCGCACGCTACCACCTTGGATTTTTCAGTCAACGCCTAGTGACCAAGACTACCCACATGCTGTCCTGAAGACCACCCATCAACCCGGACTCTAAAAGAAACCGTCCAAGTGAATCAAGAATGAGTTCCGGGGGTCAGCATGAGCCAAGAATAAATGGCGCAACTATAAAAAAAATTGCCTGCACCATGACGGGCTTGGGCCGACCACCAGGCCCCTGAAGAAAGCCTACCGGCGCAATAGGCGAACACATAAAAAAAAAAAAAAACACGCAACCTAATTACCACTGAATTTCTTCGGCCATTAATAGATGGGTCTAATGTTTCAAAATTAATGTTTTATTCTAGTTTTATTTTGTCATGAAGCTTGTGAATAAGCATCAATATAACAGTTAGGTTATATTTCAAGATACAATGCATTGTGACATCAGTAGCACCCTTGTTTAAAATCTTCTCGATTTTATTCTCAACTCTATAGATCGAGAGTAAGAATTCATTCCTGTTTAACCGCGTCTCAATCATCTTATCTGCGGTCTCCTCGTTATGCACGTTAGAAATCCTGATCTTCGGCCTTAATTTTCCCACACTTTTTGTGCAAAGTTACTCTACATTTTCTAATTTCTGAGCTGCTTCATTGCTTTTACTCTCATCATCAAAGTTCATAACAATGTTACCAGCATTAGTGATTCTTGAATCAGATATCTGACTGCCGTGTGGTGCCTGGGAAACTTATTTTTTTCATCTCAGTTGCCTCTTTTTCTTGATCAGATGTTGATCAGATGACGACAAGGAGATTCTTCTTTACTCTCCTCCTCCGTTTTGCAACATCAGCCCATTTCCCCCCCACACACACACTCTTCAGACTCACTGCGGAGCACATCCGCGACCTCGCTCAACCTCCGGTTTTCAACAACTAATATTCCTCTTTATAATTCTTGCTTAATTTCATAATTTTTGTCCACAATGTTCTTAGCCAGAGATGCCGTGTGAAGTGATGTTATATAAATCAGGTTTATTTTAAGTGTATTATCCTGCTTGATTTATGTCAGATGAGCACATTGCACATGGCACCACTTAGGACACAAACAGCATGCAGTCCACTTCTCGCATGTAAAATCTTCACATACGTAACACCAATCTCTCAAGGCTCCTCGCTTTGCCAGCTGTTGTCGAGACAGCAGCTTCCGTGTGGAGGTCATGCTCACACGTCCGCTCCCTACACAAACTCACTCACAACTTCACAACTACTACTACTACTACTACTACTACTACTACTACTACTACTACAATTACTACAGCACTACTGCACTACTACTACTACTACTACTACTACTACTACTACTACTACTACTACTACTACTACTACTACTACTAGTATTACTACTACTACTACTACTACTACTACTACTACTACAACAACTAATACTAATACTACTAATACCTCAACTACTTTTCTTTTACAGCATAGGAAGCAGCTCAAAGGCACACACACACAAAAAAAAAACGCTACTTGCTGCTACTAAAAAGATTACAAAGTGGCCAAAAGATAGGTCAATTCCTGGAGGAGAGGTGTCCTGATACCCTCCTCTTGAAAGAGTTCAAGTCGTAGGCAGGAGGAAATACAGATGAAGGAAGATTGTTCCAGGGTTTACCAGCGTGAGGGATGAAAGAATGAACATGCTGGTTAACTTTCGCATAAGGGGTTTGGACATTATAGGCAGTATAGGTATAGGCAGTGGCAAGTCGTGTGCAGCGGGGCCGCGGGAAGAGCGGAGGCATGCAGTTAGCAAGTTCAGAAGAGCAGTCAGTAGCAACAAATGTACGGAAGTGGGGGTAACAGAGTGGGGGGGTGACGGAAGGGGGTGGGGGGGGTAACGGAAATGGGGGTAGCTGGACCCCCCCCCCACCCACCCAACCCACATCTTTCACCCCTCCCCCCGACCCCCCCCTACCCCCCAACCCCACCCCCTATCTTGGGCTATAGTAAATCCACGAGGAACTGGCGGATTGGGGGGTTTCTGCGGGGGTCTCTCCTCCCGTACCACGCTGCCACATCTCTTGTCTCCAATTGTGGGATTAGAGTCAAGGTGTTAAGTGGACCACCATTAGCCTCCCTTCATTTCCTCCTCCTCCTCTTCGGGGACGAGAATACAGGCCGTCTTGATGACCTGTTCGTCATGCACTCATGATCCAGTTTGGCGCAGACTCTTTCAATAGTTCTTTCACTAACATTAGTGGCTCTCGCTGTTCTTGCAGTTACTCTTGTGAGTGGTATGATAAATCCACTGCTGTTGTTTTTCGTCTAAAAAGTACTTGTTTACATTGTAAATGAGTTCTTTCTCGCGGCTGTGCAGCCAACGACGTGGAGAGGCAGGGAGAGGGAGGGAGGGGAGAGGCAGAGGCGGGAGCGGGCCACCCATGGGCCCACCTGCTGACCCTTCCATGACCTTGAGAGAAGTGACCTGGGCTCTGGATGTGTAGAATGACAACGTTGGAATACAACCCTGTCAAGTGTCGTGGTATTTATACAAAATATTTGTTATTATCTTAAAAACGAAACAATCTTAACGCTATATGACCTTATTGGATTATCCAATTATTTAATTAAATTCATTTAAAGGTAGTAAATAGCTGACATATGAGAGGAAGCGAGAAGTGTTGAGAGTGTGTGGCAAGGTGCGGTGCGGGGCTGACCCGCACCTCTCACCCCCCAATCCGCCAGTTCCTCCTGGATTGACTATAGCACGGAACTGGGAAATTTGGTGATGGGAGGGGGTAGACGGTCAGAGGGGGGGAGGGATAAGATCGGGAAAAAGGGCCTGGATGCCCGCCAGATTAGAATCACGGAAAATGGTTAAGACATTAACTCCCTTCCCTTCCTCCCTTCCTTCCCTTCCTCCCTTTTTTCCTTCCTTCCTTCCTTCCTTCCTTCCTTCCTTCCTCTCTTCCTTCCTTCCTTCCTTCCTTCCCTTCCTCCCTTTTTTCCTTCCTTCCTTTCTTCCTGCCTTCCTTCCGTCCTTCCTTTCTTCCTGCCTTCTTCATTTTCTTCCTTCTCTCCTTATCTCCTTTATTGCCTCCCGAGTATCGACTGACCACCACTTGCGTATATCCCTTAAACAGTCCGGGTCGATAGGTGGTCTTCAGGACAGCATGTGGGTAGTCTTAGGCCACTTGGCGATAAATAACTATACATAGACTAAACCCCACAATATTATCCATACTAGAGCAGGCTGTTCTTGGATGATACATATGGCACACTATCCAGCTCCTTTAAAGTGTAATTACACCATCATAGTACTAAACTATTGTTAGCGCTGGCGTCCCAGCAGATTCTAGCTGCCTCATTTATATACTACCAAATTCCTTTATGAACCATTTGACTGGTGAGTTAAGGGCAGCCAACCAGGTGAGTAAACCCAACACCCCCTGGTCAGAAATTGACAAAGTTAAAATACATTGGATATTATAGTGCCCAGAAATTTAAGAGGATACGAGGAAAGACTCAAACAGTTAAACTTGCATTCTCTAGAAAGGCCAAGGGTACGTGGAGACATGATCGAGGTTTATAAATGGATGAAGGGCTTTAATAAGGGAGATATTCATAAGGTTTTGTTGGTAAGAGAACCGGGTAGGACACGAAGTAATGGGTTTAAACTGAATAAATTCAGATTTAACAGGGACATAGGCAAAATTGGTTTACCAACAGGTTGTGATGATATGGAATAGGCTTGGGGTAGTCATGTGGTGGTGAGTGCCAATACAATTGTCACATTAAAATAGATTAGATAAATTCATGGACAGCGATACTAGGTGGAAGTTAGATACACTGGAGCTTAGGGTTAAAGGAACTGCCTTGTATAGCTCTACCAGGGGCCTCTTGCAGATTCCAACGTTCTATGTTTTATGTTCTTATATCCACTATGATAGTCAATTATTTTTTTCATAAGGGAAACTATTGGTTTTGAATTACCACCCAAGCTAGGTCAGACAGGGCTGCCTTATATAAGCTTGTGAAGAATTTTGGTAGACCTTTTAATGTTTTTAGACTCCCAACATATTGTTATCTGATGGCTGCAAACAATATTCTTATTAATAATGTATGTTCATTTTCAGAGCAAGAGTTTGTGGGTTTGCACACTGTGAAGCAGTGGCTGCGAGGAAGGAGCCATTATGTTGCCACGCAAAAAAGAAGACCCTGAAGAGATTAAAGTAAAAATGTTTCTCTTGATAAGGTAAATTTGATAAATTCACCGATGAATAGCTGAATAATTTATTCCACATAGAACCTCATACGTGTGTGTGTGTGTGTGTGTGTGTGTGTGTAGTGTATATATATATATATATATATATATATATATATACATATATATATACATATATATATATACATATATATACATTTTTTTTTTTTTTTTTTTTTTCTTTTCTTGTCGCGGCCTATTGCGCCAGTTAGCTCTTCCCGGTGGATCCTAATGAATGGTCCATGGCTTTTTCCCGGTGTGGGTCCTGATGGTCGGCCCAGCCTGTTCTGGCGCAGGCGAGTGTTTATAGTGGCGCCATCTTGGCAGCTGGCTCATGCTGCCTCTCCCGGGAGCTCATCTTGTAGTCCTAGAATC
>NC_066510.1:0-69942 GCF_024679095.1 Eriocheir sinensis
AGTCTACTATGTCATGAATTTTGTCGTCTAAAGCGAATCTATTTTGAATTTGTCTTATAACTTCAATCAAAAAAGATTGACAGGATTTGTAAAACAACATTTTCTTCTGGACCTATATCACTTGCTCCTTTGACTTCATTTAATGTTGTGGTTGCTCTCACTCCCAGGTATACATTCTCAATAGGAACAAAGGTAGTTAAAAAAAGGGGATGATCAGGATTAAGGTGTGATATATCTGCTTTCTTAACAAAACTAACATCCATAAAATCAGAACAATGACTTCTAATAAGCTTACAAGTCTCAGTTTTAAGTGTGAAAAAAATTTGAAGCTTCAGTTTGGAAATGTGTGTTAAATCCATTAAATTTACCTAAGTTGTAATCCAGAAATTCAAGATAGGCAAGAGTGCATTTGTTTTTCAAAGCAGAAACTATCATGTCATTAACTTGCGTAGGATCACTAAAAGCCAATTCTGAAAAATATAAATCTAAGGTATTCCACTGTTCTATCAGTCTCCTCACACATGCCTGAAGAGATAGCCATCTGGGTTGGCCTGGAGCTAGGATCTTATGGGCGTTGAATTTCTACAAAATTTTGAAATTCTTTAAATGATTGTTGCCTTTTAGGACTAAGGCTGAAGTGTGTAAATATATTACGGCATAAATCTTCAATGTATTTGGGAAGCTTTAAGCATGCATTGGATGCACAGAGATGAATCATGTGGCATGAGCATTTTATTGTTATGACATGAGGTATAGCTTCTTTCAGTAATATTGCTACTGAGTGGTTGGACCCCATCCCATCATTACATTAGTGGTATCAGAACAAAATCCAACTATATTCTCCAGTGGAATGCCTTTTGATGTAAAACTTTCTTTCATTGCATTAAACAGACCGGTGGGAGAACCATATTGAGGCTCAACCAAATCTACAAATGAGTTTTATCAAAATATTATACCAATATACATAGTTGTTTTGTAGTACTCCGGTCTGTTGTCTCATCTATTATTACAGAAAAGAGCCGCTCTCTCAATATTCCAAACAATTCTCTCTCAAAATGTTTCCCAAATACTTGCCTAATTATGTTAGAAGCTCTTTGTTTTCCTATTTTTACTTTCTTTAGGCACAATACATCTGGAACCAAGCTTTCATTATGTCAAGTAGGGGTTCACAAAGAGATATTGGTAAGTGGTGCTCAGCTAGGAAGGCACACATCTGAAATACAATTTTGCGTGCTGATCTTTCAATTGGATCGTTTGCAATTACAGAGCTGGCAATGCTCCTTGTTTTTGACATTTGTTGACCGAGATTCTTATGTCTCTGACTAAGCGAATGTCTCGTTATTTCAGATTTTCCACATGTAATATCCATGTTACATATATTACAAAATGCATAATCCTTAGTTTGTGTTGATCGTGAAAATTTCGTTAACAACCCAGCAAACTTTGGTTCTGACGCCCAACTCTCTCACCATTTTTGACCATACAGTACTTTGCAGACTTTAGATGTCTTAATTTTCTTCTTTGGAGGTGTGGTAGGGTCATTGCGAGCTTTTGAAGTTGTGGCCTTGGGGACGGGGAGTCTGATTCGTCACATCAGCTACTAGCAACCATTCTGCATGGGACAACATAAAGCTAAATCAGTATTAGGTCTACTGCTAACAGTTGTAGCATTAGTGATGCTACTAACGAGAGAGAGAGAGAGAGAGAGAGAGAGAGAGAGAGAGAGAGAGAGAGAGAGAGAGAGAGAGAGAGAGAGAGAGAGAGAGAGAGAGAGAGAGAGAGAGAGAGAGAGAGAGAGATGTAAGAAAACACCCATCTCCATATAAACTTCGCTTCGCTCGTAATTATAATACCAATTATAATAGGATCTAAGTCTATATACACAAAGTCAAGTCACACGCAACTTTGTGGGAGGAGACACGGCCGAGGCGTGGTTTATGAGCGACACTGCTTG
This sequence comes from Eriocheir sinensis, assembly GCF_024679095.1. Lineage (NCBI taxonomy): Eukaryota > Metazoa > Arthropoda > Malacostraca > Decapoda > Varunidae > Eriocheir > Eriocheir sinensis. The sequence continues at coordinate 1,955 of NC_066510.1, forward strand.
GAGCCAAACTAGAGAATGTGGAAACAGGGATTTAGAGAAAACGAAGAAAGGCGGACTAATTTAAATCAATCACTTCAACATGCCCTCCCTCACACCCCACACTGCCGTTTGTAGGCATTGGAATTACAGTCACGCATAGCACAGTAAAAAGGCATATTTTATTTTTGTCAGTGGCTTGCCTGAACGCGCTGTGAAAGAAGGCAAGCATGCACATCCACAGTGCACACACGGCCGCAACTTTAGTCACCCCTGAACTGGCGGTTATTTTTTTACTTTCAAGTGACGTCATCCCGCTGCTCCGCCCCCAAACCGCCCCCTGCGCGTACCGGTCTCAGTTTTGAAGCAGAGTGACTTGACTTGGTATATATAGACGTAATTAGAAGAGGATAACAACGTGACCTATGTAAACAGGCTCTGTTGGCAAAACACACACACACACACACACACACACACACACACACACACACACACACACACACCTGTATGCAGCTTTGTTGTCGCACAAACCAAGGATTATATATTATAAGGATAGCTCACTGAAACGTCATCGATGACGTCATGACTGCGGTATGTCATGTGGTTCACTCTCACCCTGCTCTCACGTATAAAATGTACTAGAAATTCCCTTATTTATTCTTATTCATGGTCAAATTTTGCGCTTTTCTTATTGCTAAGGATAAGTAATTAAATTAGGCAGCTGTTGTGTTGGCTAATAGTATACAATATAAATAATGTAAGAAACATGGTAAACAAGCTGCAGAAATATTGCTCTGTTTACCATCGATGCTTACGTTTTCTTAACTTTTATTTACCTTATTTTTCTACAACTTAATTTGCAGGGGTAATAGATCCTGTCATATATAATGAAAAGAGAGAGAGAGAGAGAGAGAGAGAGAGAGAGAGAGAGAGAGAGAGAGAGAGAGAGAGAGAGAGAGAGAGAGAGAGAGAGAGAGAGATTAAAAGAAAAAGTAGGGAGGTGAAGATGGAGGGATAGAAAGAGAGAAGGAACAAATGGAACAAAATAGCGTGGGATGAAGACAGGAAAAGAATAACAGAACAAGAAGGGAATCTTGAAAAAAAAAGAAAAAACAATATAGAATCGCCACATTCTCTCTCTCTCTCTCTCTCTCTCTCGGTCTACCATCGGTCTGCCGTGGGTTGTCGGTGGTTGACCGCCGGTCGACCGGCGATATTTTTCGACACCGCCGGTCGACCGGGCGCATCGCCGATATCTTTGAAAATTTTAAAGTTGACCGGCGGTGGTCGGCTGCGTCTACGGTCCTCAGGGTCGACCGGCGGTAGACCGGCGGTCTGCCGCCGACAATCCCCGATCTTACAGCCGGTCGATCGGCGATTATCGGAGTCATCGGCGATTGGGACCGGATCGTGTGAGAGCCCCTGTAAGGGGCTCTCACACATTCCCGGTCCTGGTCCCGATCGTCCCCGATGACTCCCGATAAGCCGCTCGGGGCCTGACCGCCGACAAAATAGGCAATAATCCCGGGACCGGCGGCTTACCGCCGGTAAGCCGGCGGTTTACCGGCGGCAGACCGGCGACCATATACGATTTTCGATTTCTCCGACCGGCGACTTCAGCAGGTCAGTCGAGTAGACCGCCATCTACCGGCGGCAGACCTGCAGCACATTGACGAGCAAACACTTTCTTTGCATTTTCATATATTTATAATTACCTCATAAACAGCTTCATACCTAAATTCATTCGTGTGCAGAAAACTCTCTCTCTCTCTCTCCTTTCACCCATTCCTCCTTTTTTTCACCTCTTTCCATCCTCTCCCTTCCTTCCTCACTCTCCTCCATCCCTCCCTCTCTCTTCCTCACTCCCTCCCACCTGTTCCTCCTTCCATTCCTTTCCCTCTCTCTCTCTCTCTCTCTATATATATATATATATATATATATATATATATATATATATATATATATATATATATATATATATATATCTTTTCTCTTTCACCCATTCCTCTTCCTCCTTTATCTCATCTCCTCTCTCTTCATCCTCGCTCCTACCTGTTCCTCCTCGTTTTCCTCCTTCCTCCCTTGCTAATCCCCAGGTCAGACACAGGTGTTCACTCGCGGTCTACCACCGGTCTACCGCCGGTCTGCCGCCGGTCGACCGGCGACATTTTTCGACACCGCCGGTCGACCGGGCGCATCGCCGATATCTTTGAAAATTTTAAAGTTGACCGGCGGTGGTCGGGTGCGTCTACGGTCCTCAGGGTCGCCGACAATCCCCGATCTTACAGCCGGTCGACGGGCGACCGGCTTATCGGGAGTCATCGGGGACGGTCGCGACCGGGACCGGGAATGTGTGAGAGCCCCTTTAGTGAGGGTGTGCCTATAGCCTACCTGGATGGTCCCTTGAGTATCGTCTAAACCCGTCCCCCTTAAAAAAATAATCCCCCCATCTGTCAGTCGCAGCGTTGGGGCGGGGTGGTGACCTTACTGGTCTCTCCTGGGCCCTGGACCTGACGGTGGACCCACCACAGAGTTATATACTAGAGGGTTCGACTCCAATCTCTCGCCACGGTGAGAGGTGAAGCCACTGCTCCTGCCCGTAACTCTGTGATCAGCCGCCATAGGGTGACGGATTGGCGACCTTTCCATGACTCCACATGTTTACACTTAACCACTATTAGCTAGCCAATATTATGATATTTTGGAAAACTGAGCCGATCATCGTGTTGATGAGACATTGCTGCATATCATGATCACAAATTTATTGCACTTAGGTAAACACCTACAATAAAATAATGAGAAAAAATTATGGTAGTGTATAAACATTTTTGTTCACTTTTTTTTTGCTTCAACTCCTTGTCATTCATGTACTTTTTATTGCATTAATTTTTTTTTTTGTTTCAAATTCAGCACATTTTTCCGATTCAGATGGTATATGACATGTGCCAATGTAACAATAATCAGGGGATAAAAAATGGACAAGAATATAACAAGTCTATCTGACAGAGGATCGCCGAGGCGCTGCTAACTTGATAATAGCTGTAGCAGACATAACTATGTGATGTTAAATTTCTCTCTGTCTCGGTGACATTTCTCTCTGTCTCGCCATCCGTCACCCAAAGATGGCCACCAGTTGCTTCAAAATCCAGGCTCTGGGAACCCTCTATGTATATAACTCTGTGGGACCCACCCATCCCTCCGTCCCCTACATATTGTCATTTTACCGCCGATTTTAAAAAAAACGTGACATTTAATTAATAGGTGCACCTAACATCACCAAATGTGGGGTACAAACTTGGCGGAGGGACTGTTCTTTGGGGGCCATTGAAGGTAATGGGCTAAAGAGTAGCTTAACCGGATATTTTGTTCTTATTTATTAATGATCCACGAGACATCCTAGAGTTAAATCAAAGTATGTGCTTATCTTTGTATTCATTCATACACACACTGGTAATATTTCTGTGGAGTCTGATTCACTTATTAAAAATTGTGCTACGTGCTGACGTCCTGCCTGGTGAAACTCTTTCAGTGCGTGGCAATGAGGAGGCCGATGAGGTGGGTCGGGCCGCATCTTCTCGCCCTCTCTCACAGTGCGCTCTTCCACTTAGGAACTTGCATCCCACCGTGCGGTCTGCACTCCAGAGGGTGTGGCAGCGCAGGTGGGCGGCTGTGATTGCCACGACAAAGATGGGGGAAGTCACAACCAGGGCTGTGCGTCCCTGGTCGTATTCCCATATAAGAAGTCGTAAGAGGGAGACTGTCCTGGCCCGCCTTAGGGTGGGTCACACTAGATACACACATGGCTTCCTCATGTCCCGGGGAGTTCAGCCCTACTGTGATGACTGTTTGGCCCCGGTCTGGGGAACCTGCGAGAGCGGTACCTCCCCCGGTGTCGGGGCGGAGATGGGAATTTCTCTCTGCTGCTGGGGGAGAAGGCACTCTTCCCGGGACATGACGTTTATGGTTTCCTACAGGAGGCTGGCGTCCTCAACTCCTGTAGGGTTTATTGACCTTTTATGGTTATTTTTATCGTTTTTATTTTCAACCGGTTTTATATACTTTTAAATTATAATTTATTCTGTATTAGATTCGGCGCCATATGACCCCGCAGTTACGGCGCCAAGCACAAAACGCCCCAATAATTATCATCGCCTTTGTCTTTCAACATGATATACCTTTCCTTGCGGCTGAAAAAGAAAGTACGACTACATACAGCCTGTGCCTAAGAAGGGTGACCGTTCCAATCCCTCAAACTACCGTCCTGCATCCTATAGCTTTACTTTTCCGCCGTTTTAAAGCTTTTGAATCAATCTTTAACGGGAAATTCTTAAACATCTATCATCTTCTGATCTATTTGATCGCCAGTATGGGTTCCGCAAGGGGCGTTCAACTGGTGATCTTCTTGCCTTCCTAACTGACTCCTGGTCATCCTCTCTTAGCCGTTTCGGCGAAACCTTTGCTGTTACCTTAGACATCTCAAAAGCTTTTGACAGTCTGGCACAACTCTTTGCTTTCCAAACGATCTGTACTTTCATCTCTGTTTCATTTCTGGCCGATCCCTCTCTTCTGTGGGAGCCGGTCACTGTTCTTACCCTAAACCTATCAATAGTGGTGTCCCACAGGTCTATGTTGTACCTCCCACCCACTTTCTGTTGTTCAGTAATGGTCTTTCCAAAACAAACTGACCTATCCACTCGTACTCCGACGACTCTACTCTGCATTAATCAACATCTTTTGACAAAAGACCCTCCCTACAGGAATTACAAGACTGCAGAACACTTAAACTCATACCTTCCCATCCTTTTTTAATGGGGCAGGAGGAACTTAATGTCCTTCAATGCCTCAAAAATCAACTTCTCTATCTGTCAACTCGACACAATCTTCAAAACACCTATCCCTTATTCTTCAACAACACATGGTTGTCCCCTTCTTCTATAATAAATATTCAAAATCTTAATTGAAAACTTTTCATCTCCTCTCTTGCTTCATCAGCTCCCTCGAGGTTAGGTGTTCTGTATCGTCTCCGCCAGTTCTTTTCCCCCTTACAGATGCTGCCCATATACAGGGGCCTTGTCCGCCCCCGTATGGGGTATACATCTCACGTGTGGGGGGGATCCACACACACAGCTCTCTTGGACAGAATGGAGTCAAATACTCTTCGCCTCATCAACTTACTTACTTCTTACTAGCAGTGTTCTACCTCATAATTTCCGGCGAAATGTTGCATCTCTTTCTATCTTCTATCGACATATATATTTTGACTGCTCTTTTGAACGTGCTAACTGCATGCCCCCCCCCATTCCGCGGCCCTGCTGCACACGATTATCTACTTTTGCTCATCTCTATTCTATCCAAATTATTTATGAAAGAGTTAACCTGCATCGTCATTGTTTTATACCTACCGCTGGTTAACTCTGGAACTCTCTTCCTTTGTTTGTATTTCCTCCTATCTGCGACTTGACCCCACAGAGTTATATATAACTCTGTGCTTGACCCCTTTCAAGAGAGGAGTGTCAAAACACCTCTTTTCCCGAAACTGACCTTTCTTTTGTCCTCTTATTCTGTTTCCCTTTATCGGAGCAGCGCCTAGCTGGCTTTATTGTTGCTTTTTTTTTTTTCTTGCCCTTGACCTGTCTTCCTTGCTGTAAAAAACAAACAAACAAAAAACTGTTGGAAGTAGGCGGGTTCTCTTATTCATCGAATTTTTACAATATCATCAAGTTAATCTTCACTAAATTGATTTCTATAGTTTCAAATAAACTTTGTCATTCAATAAAAAGTAATCATTCATACCTACACTAATGTTAAAATGTGTATTTGGTTAATCTGCCCCAATTAACGCTTTGCCAGTGCCTCGTTAGATGAACTTGAGGAGAGAGGAGGCAGCTGTATCTATAATTGCCGCCTACCAACTGGTTCCCTCATCCCTCTCCTCTTCCTGGAATCGCTGCATACAGGATTGTTGTTTTACTTATATGCAGCAAAATAGCCAAACAATCAAATATTTTTGTAAACTGCATTTGAATTATAAATCATTTCAAATAAGAAGTTGTAGAGGTTGAGGGAGTGGACGTGGCTTGGGGGAAATCGTTGAGTGGTGGCAATGATCTCCGAACATTTGTAACACTTGTGGCAGCGTTTGGAATCTGATCAATCTCCTCCCTCTTGGCACCTCAGACTCGCCTCCTACGAATTACTGGATCGTGGCAGTGAGCGTGGCAGCGGTGGTGATTCTGGTGGCAGCCGGAGTCGGTATCTACGTTTTTAGGGACAAGCTGAGACGGCTGAAACCACGGATAAGGTAGCGTAATGCAGTCTGAAATGTGGGGGGAAACCTTGTGATTAATATTTGCTTACAACTTACTCTCTTCCCGTGTGATTAATATGAAGCAATGCCAACTCTATGCTAGGTAAGAGTTAACCAATATCCTCTTTCAATGGTAAAAACTAGAACAGCCTTCCTTTCACCGTACTTCCAGGGCTGTGTGTCCCTGGTCGTATTTTCATAACTATAAGGAGTCGTAAGAGGGAGACTGTTCTGGCCCGCTTTAGGGTGGGCCACACTCGATATACACATGGCTTCCTCCTGTCCCGTGGAGTTCAGCCGTACTGTGATGACTGCTTGTCTCCGTGACTGTTCGGCACTTGCTGGTCGAGCGCCCCAGTCTGGGGGATCTGCGAGAGCGGTACCTCTCCCGGTGTCGGGGTGGAGATGGGAGTCTCTCTCTCTCTCTCTCTCTCTCTCTCTCTCTCTCTCTCTGGTGCTGGGGGAGAAGGCACTCTCCCCGGGACATGGAAACATGGAAATGCAGGCAATAGAAAGCCTATTAGCTCATTACGAGGTTGCCCGCTTTGGTGATTTAATCTGCTCGACCGCCACTTGGGGCCTGGGGAACAGATGAAAGCACCTCGGTATTCAGTTTATTCCTGACGCAACGAAATGACGGTCGATTCGATTTTTGAAGGAGTTGATGGTATTTGCATTTACTACTTCTGAGGGAAGATTGTTCCAGTGGCGGATGACTCTGTTCGAAATGAAACGCCTTCCGATGTCTGTGTTGCATAGACTCGACAGAATGGGCAAACTGTTATTTCTAGTTATTGAGTTGGTTTGTAGTTGAAAGAATTTGGAGTGATCGACGTTATTGAACCTTTTCAGGTACTTAAAGACTTGAATCATATCCCCTCGTAGGCGTCTTTTCTACAATATAAAGAGGCAGTCGCTTGAGTCGTTCCTCGTACGGATGAGCCCTTAAGATTGGAATCATCTTCGTGGCGCGTCGTTGAATCCGTTCCAGTAAATCAATGACCTTTCTGTAGTTAAGAGACTAGAACTGCATTGCACACTTGAGGTGCGGTCTTACCATGGAATTATACAAGGATAGCATCACGTCTGGCGTTTTACACTCGAAGTTCCTCGCTATGAACCCGAGCATAGTATTGGCTTTGTTATATGCTTTTTTACAGTGATTTGCGTGTTTCAGGTCACTGCATGATAGTGACCCCAAGATCCTTTTCCTCCTGCATCGCCTGCAGAGGTTTCCCATTCATGATGTATGTGTGGTTGCTATTTCTGGACCCAATGTGCATGACTTTGCATTTGTCAACATTAAAGGATATTTGCCATTTTTCCGACCATTCGAGAATGTGATCGAGGTCTTTCTGGATGATTTCGCAGTCGGTCTTTCGAGGGCCTTTCCACCCACCTTGGTGTTATCAGCAAATTTCGATATTGTGGATTTCAGTCCTGATTCGAGATCGTTGATATATATGATGAAGAGAATGGGTCCCAGCACTGACCCTTGAGGCACTCCACTAGTGACTGGAAGCCAATCGGAAGGCTGTCCGTTGAGGAGCACTCGTTGTTTTCTGCCTGTGAACCAATCTCTTATGCACGCGATCAAATTGGTTCCAATACCCGCCGAGTGCAGTTTCGTAAGGAGTCGCTCGTGCAGTACCTTGTCGTAGCTCATCGACTACCTCCAGGAGGCTGGTATCCTCCTTATGCTGTAGGTTTACAGCAAGTGGCGGTTGCTTTTATGTTGTTTTTAGAATTTCTATTATGCACTCACTTTATAATTTTATGATTTTTAATTTATTATAATTTTATGATTTTATACGGGGTCGTTTTATTCGGCGCCATATGACCGGTGCAGTTGTGGCGTTATGATTTTAGTCCAATCAATCAATCAATTCCTCTCCCAGACGCTGTCAAATACAAGGGTCTTGTCCGCCCTCTTACGGATTATGCGTCTCATTTGAGAGGGGGGTCCCACACACACATTACCCTTTTAGACAGAGCAGGGAAAGGCTCCTCGTTTCATCACCTCCCTTCCCCTTACTGACAGTCTTCTACTTAAACTCCGCCGCAATGTTGCCTTTCTATCTTCTATCGATATTTCACGCTGACTGCTCTTCCTATCTTGCTAATTGCATGCCTCCACCCCTTCCGTGGCCCAGCTGCATACGACTGTTTACTGCAACTCATACCTTTTCTACCTAAATCCCCTATGTGAAAGTTGACAAGCATCTTCACTCTATCCCTTTTGCTGTTAAAAAGTTTTCCTTCGTCTGTATATCCTCCTGCCTACGACTTGAATTATTTAAGGAGGGGAATATCAAGACACCTCTGCAAGTGAAACTGACCCTCTCTTTTAGGTCATTGTCACTGACTCCTTTTTGTTGAAACAGCGCTTAGCGAGCTTTTTTGTATTTGTTTTTGTTGTCCTTTAGCTAATACTTCCATTGCTGTAAAGAAAATAGTAAGGTCCCAAGTGATGGATCACATATAATGATCCTAAACATAGGCTGCCGGCAACCAGAGAAGTCAGCTGCTGGTCTAGCTCGAGTTGTTGAATTTCTCAATGGCTCAGGTTGACTGCATGTCCCGATTAAACCTTTCACCCTTCGGTCTCCCTCGTACATTACGATTTTTGTATTTGCAGTTTATTGCAACTTTGTCCGCTCCTTTCCTCCCTCAGGGATTCTTCTTCCCGCGGCTCTCGTTCGAGACATGGACCGAGCAACTCCCCGTTCCCGGAAGTCAATGCTGCTGCTGGCGAGGTGCGAACGACTGACCTGCGGAGGTACATCAAGGTGAGGTGACATACCCCACTTCCAGCTCCCGTTTTGCTAATATAAGAACGTAAGGAGTCTGCAAGAGGCCGGTTGCCCTATACAAGGCAGCTCCTGTACACTCAACCCCGCCTTACCTCACCATCCATGGCCTTATCTAACCTCTTCTTGAATGTATCTACGGTATTGGAACCCACAACATGGCTCCCAAGCCTGTTCCATTCGTCCACCACTCTATTGGTGAACCAATTCTTGCCTATGTCTTTGTTGAATCTGAATTTGTCTAACTTAAAACCATTGCTACGTGTCCTACCTGGCTCTTTTACTCTCAAAATCTTATTGACATCCCCCCTTTATTAAAGCCCTTCATCCATTTATAGACTTCGATCAAGTCTCCTCGCAACCTTCGCCTTTCTAAAGAGTAGATTTAGCTGCTTCAGCCTGTCTTCATAAGGCAAGTTTCTCACCCCCTGAATCATCTTTGTCATCTTCCTCTGTACAGATTCTAACATCTTGATATCCATTCTATAGTAGGGGGACCAGAACTGAACTGCATAATCGAGATGTCTAACTAGTGCTAAGTAAAGTTTGAGGATGACTTCAGCGCTCCTATTGCTTACGCTCCTTGAGATGAAACCCAGTACTCTATTGTCCCGATTTTTAGCCTGAATGCATTGAGCCCAAGGACGGAGGTCAGCGCTCACTAGGACTCCTAAGTCTCTCTCACGCCCAGACCTGCTTAGAGGAGTGTCATTTAAGGAGTAATTGTGTGAGGGGTTATTCCTACCTACACTCAAAATGCTACACTTCCCGACATTGAATTCCATCTGCCACTTCCCCGCCCAATCATATAGTCTGTCAAGCTCATCCTGGAGAACGGTAGCGTCCCTGTCTGATTGGATTACTCTACCGATCTTGGTATCATTTGCGAACTTACTGACATCACTACTAATTTCTGTGTCCAAGTCATTGATATAAATAATAAAAAGCAGAGGACCCAGCACCGACCCTTGAGGGACTCCACTCGTAACACTGCCCCATTCAGATTTTTTACCATTGATTTGCACTCTCTGCTTCCTACCACTAAGCCACGCCCTGATCCAGTTCAAAACTTTCCCATCTACGCCGTGAGCCTGTAATTTTAGTAATAGCCGGTGATGAGGGACTTTGTCGAACGCTCTACTGAAATTTAGATATAATATGTCATAGTTTTCATTTCGGTCAACCGCCACGATTACTTTAGTGCAGAAGGACAACAGGTTAGTAAGGCAAGACCTACCCTTTGTGAACCCATGTTGTGAATCATGAATTAAATTATGCTTTTCTAGATGGTCCCGAATGCTCCCGGCTATAATTGACTCCAACATCTGATGCTAAGCTAATTGGGCGATAATTTGAGGTGGCTGACTTGTTTCCCTTTTTGAAAATCGGCGTCACATTAGCTACTTTCCATTGATTGGGCACATACCCAGAATTTACCGACATCTTAAAGAAATCGGTAAGAGGGCCACTAAGGAGTTCCGTGCACTCTTTCAGAACCCTGGGAATACTTCGTCTGGGCCCGCCGATATGTTTTTCTTCAACCTACCAATCTCATCCTGGACTACTTGCCTAGTGATGATCACATCCCTCAACTTGTCGTTCTCTTCGCCCTAATATACCTGAACTCTCTCCGGAATGGTTGTTAGATTTTCCTGCGTGAAAACTGAGAGGAAATAGTCATTCATCATTTGACTCATATCTTCTCCATTCTCAACGAGCTCGCCCGTGTTTGTTTTCAACGGTCCAATTCTGTCCCTTGTTTTCGTTCTGTACAATTTGAAGAAGCCCTTGGGATCGCTCTTGGCCTCATTGGCTACCCTAATATCATAATTTCTTTTTGCTAGGCGGGTGTTCTTCTTCACCGACCTGGCTAGCTCAACATACCTACCCCTGAGGTGGATTTCGCCGTTCTTTATTTTCCTATAAATTCCTCTCTTCAAGCCTATCTCATGCTTGAGTCTGCGGGTCATCCATTTGGGGTCGTTATTTTCCTTCCTACGTGCTAGGTAAGGGATATGCCGTCTTTGACCCTCTGCAATTACTCTAACATAATTATTGTAGGTCATTTCTACATGGTTCCCCTGTCTTTCCGGTTCCAGCCCTGAGATTTGTCCCTCATCTAGCCCTAAGGTTCCCCAATTTACCTTTTCAAGGTGTCTTCTGAGCCCCTCATAATCAGCTCTTCTAAAGTCAGGCACCAACACAGGGTTGAGTTCATGGGTCACCGCCCAGTCTAATTTAAACTTAATTTCCTTGTGATCACTGCCACCTAATTCTCCTCCAACATCTAGCTCGCTGATCATATTCTCGGTGTTAGTTAAGACCAAATCTAGAATGTTGTTACCCCTGGTGGGCTCAAGTTACTGTCTCCTTGAGAAAATTATCTTGTATTACTTTCAGAAAATCCTCAAATTCTAGATCACCCACTACGCCTTCCCAGTTTATATTCCAATAGTTAAAATCCCCCATTATGCAGACATTTTTGCTCCTGCTCGCCCTGCCTACCTCTTGCAGTAATATATCAGTGTCCTGCCTGTTAAGGTTGGGTGGCCTGTAAAGTACCCCTAGAATTAGTTTGTCTTTCCCTTTGTGGACGTCCACCCAAACTGATTCTGAGTCGCCATTTGTTTAAACAGAGTTGTTAGCGGAACATTTAAGTGTGTCTTTAACATAAAGTGCCACCTTCCCTCCCTCCCCTTCTTCCATTTCTATCTTTGTGAAACATTTGATAACCATCTATTTCATACTCCGACATGAAGTTTTTGTTTGCAGTATCCACCCACGTTTCCGTGATAGCTATAATGTCGAATTTCTCGACACATGCTTTCCCCCTCAGTAGATCTATCTTGTTCCTGAGACTCCTACTGTTGGTGTAATAAGCCGTTAGCCCATCCTTTCTTATATCCTTTCGATCACTCCTGCGCCCCCTAGTCCCAGTCTGCGATGCATAGCCACTGATGACAGGCCCTCCCCCCTCGCCTACTCTAAAAAATCCTGTAGGGTGCTAAGTGATCGCTCGAGGGAGTCTGCGAGAACCTCCACCCCCTGGAGTGACAGGTGCACATCATCCTTGGCACACAAGGTGCCTTTATTGTAGAAGAGGTCTCAATTATCGAGGAAAAGCCAACCATTTCCCTTACAATGAGCCGCCAGCCTGCTGTTTACTGCTAAGGCTCTGGAAAGCCATCCCTCACCTACCCCCCTCCTCGGCAAAACACCACAAACGGCCGGCACCCCTCAGAAGTCTCTCACTTATACTTATATACTTATATGTGGATCTCTTTCCTTTTACGCTTGTTTAATAACCTGAGTGATGTAAAATAAGCAGTATAATTATGTCTTAATTAATGTGTTCCGCAGACCAAATGCATAATATATTATACATGCCATGCATACTACAAATAATTATATAAAAAGTTTAAGTTGGGAGAAAATAGCTCTTTGTTTCAGATTCGTCACCCTTAATGTTCATAACTTTCTCGTGATATTGCAGATTTATTTCTACCACTCCCTTTTTTATGTTTGTCCTTTCCTAACTCTCAGTTTATTCATTTTCCACGAGGATGAATTCATTGTTACAGTCGTGTACCGCATCCCTTCCTCAGCTACTTCTAGATGTCTACCACTCCCTCTGTTACAATTTGGCTTTGTCTACTCATTTTTTCACGTTTCGTTAATTAACGGTACAACAGGCGGATGAGGCAACTGGTTCCAACGGTTGAACTAGCAGCAGAGTGCAATGCCAGACGAAATGGCTGTGAAGGCGCAGCGCAAGGTATACCAGAGTTGACGGCAGTTCATTGCAGTCTCGTCGCCTGATCCTGCACGTCGCATTCACTCATGTGCTGCACAGGATGTCTTCGATACTATAGCGGGTGGGTTACTTTCTGGCAAGCTGTGTTCCACCCAGAGCAAATCCACGCCAGTGGCATTTCTTCGCTGATCTTTTCAAAGCTATCACTCATCTGCATAAAGCCCAACGGCGATAAGACAAAGATGTCGGGAGAAGGTTATGGTAAAACTGGGAGTTCCTAAAATGGACTTAAACGTTCGTGGCAAGCGTGTGAGGTCTCCCAAAGTCTAATCATAACAAGTCTGTCCAGGCGCGGAAGAGGCGTGGCAAAGAGGTGACATCACACAGCCTCGGTGGGTCCAATGGAAAACGCAGTAGTTGATGGGTGACGTATTTTTTTTGTCCACTGTATACTTTCTTTTCAGTCATACTATTTTTTCTTTATTAACTGGAAGTATACTATTCTTATTTAACAAAAATTCATATAAGTAGTAAGATTAAAAATGTTATTTTTTCTCTATTGTTCTTATAGTTTACTTTGTCAATAATAGTGGTTGGGGGTAATTTATATATATATATATATATATATATATATATATATATATATATATATATATATATATATATATATATATATATATATATTTTTTTTTTTCTTTACGTCGTGGCCTATAGCGCCGGTAGGCTTTTCCCGATGGGGCCTGATGATCGGCCCAAGGCTTCTTCCTGGTGGGTCCTGATGGTCGGCCCAGCCCGTTCTGGCGCAGGCGAGTGTTTATAGTGGCGCCATCTTGCATTGGCTCATGCTGCCCTCCCGGAGCTCATCTTTAATCCTAGAATCTAGAGTCCGGGTTGATAGGTGGTCTTCTGGACAGCATGTAGGTAGTTTTAAGCCACTCGGCGGCGGCTGAAAAATCCCAGCTTGGTGGCACCGGGCGGGGATTGAACTCGCGTCCTCCTGAAGGCGGTGGTGTTACTCTGTCGATTCAGCCACCGCCTCCCCCAAATATTAGTAAATTACTGTGTAATACAATCATTATATATATATATATATATATATATATATATATATATATATATATATATATATATATATATATATATATATATATATATATATATATATATATATATATATGGGCTGCAGTAATTACTTTGTGATTTATAACTTACTTAACTGAAGAAAGGAGTAGACAGGAGAGAAAGAATGAAGTAATCATGTTACACATTACAATGCAATTTGACATTTAATTAAATAATTCAGCAATGGAATAAAAACTTCTATTTTCATGTCAGAATCTTTATTGTAGACTTTCCTGTTTACATGCTACTAGTGGAATAATTACCATTTATGTGGCTACATGACAACTTGTGAAGGTGATGCACAGAGTGATAGGCTAATTACATGGAGTACGATATTTAAGTGAGTGTCAGGTTAAATAAGAGTAACAGTGAGACTCTGACATCTTTGATTGTCAAACTAGCACCAAAATGTTATAGAGTGATGCCCATACTGAAGAATTCAGCCAGGCTTACAGTTGTTGACACTTACAAAGGGGAACCTGTCGTGCAGGACGGATCAAAGGCTGTGCTCCCAGCAACGTCCCGCGTAACGGACCCGCCTTTGCAGACAACGTGACGTCATTGCGCGAATCTGACGAGATTTTCGAGGGAAGTGACCAGCGACTAGATTCACAAAGGCTTAGTGCGTAGTTTTGGGCCCTTAGTGCGTAGTTTTGAGAACATTGCGATACACAAAGCTCGCGCGGTAATAGCTACCAACTAATCAATGACGTCACGGGTTAGAGCGCGGACTTACAAAGCATTACCGCGCTCTGTGTGACGCTAAATTTGTTGTTAAATAACTACTGCCTCGGGGGTGTGGTAAACGCTAACAATATTATCATATTTACGTATAAATGCTTATAAATCGCGTTTTTCAACTTGAAATATAACTTTGCGAGTAGAGGAAGCCCATTTCTTTATAAAATTATGAGATATACACCCTTTGAGAGGTATATGATAAGTGTGGGCGGTATGGCAACCCCCGGCCGGGGTATTGCCAGACCTTCCTCCTCCTTAATCTTCCTACCTCCTAATCCATTCGATCATCATTTGGGTAGGCGGTGATAGCGTACTGGACCCACATTCGCCGCGTGATGGACGACGCGGGTTCGAATCCTCACGCTACCACTCGGATTTTTCGGTCACCGCCGAGTGGCTTAAAACTACCCACATGCTGTCCTGAAGACCACCCATCAACCCGGACTCTAGAGGAAGCCGTCCAAGCGAATCAAGTACGAGTTCCGGGGGGCAGCATGAGCCAATGCAAGATGGCGCCACTATAAAACACTCGCCTGCGCCAGAACGGGCTGGGCCGACCATCAGGCCCCACCTGGAAGAAGCCTTGGGTCGACCATCAGGCCCCACCGGGAAGATGCCTACCGGCGCAATAGGCAACAACGTAAAAAAAAAAAAAAAAAAAAAAAGATCCATCCATCTCTACATTTGTCCCTCCGTGGGACCATGGACCTTTGTCGGGTGACAGCCCATGAGTTGGGATGCAGATATGGCAAGACAGTCTTAACTTTTCCTCGTTCCTTCCTTCCGTACGTCCTTGTCTGACTCGATATATATATGTGCCACATTATTTTTAATTTGCTCTCTTCCTGCCTCAATCTCCTCCTTATCTTCTTTTTCTTCCCCTGAAGCATGTTCTTAGATAACAAGACATCGAACAGCAGAGTTACCTTGACGTAAATGTGCAGCAAACAACGAAATAATTGTTCCAAACACAATTGTAACAAGAAATCTTTCAGTCTTTCTACTGCCATGATCATCGGAGCATGCTCGATCTGAAAGAAACCAAAAACAGACCAGAACGAAGAACAGCTCTTGCATCTCATGAGTTAGCAAGAAGATTGACGCTTCCGCCATCGGTGAGACTAGAGTCACTGACTAGACTATCAGAAGGAAAAATTGAAGAATCCGGCTCAGAATATACCACTTTTTGGAGAGGGAGGGAAAAAGGAGATTGGCGAATTCATGAAGTCGGTTTTGCTGTAAAGACAAAACTGAACATAAGAACATAAGAACATAAGAACGCAGGAGTCTACAAGAGGTCGGTAGGCCTGTACTAGGCAGCTCCTTTGACCCTAAGCTCCCGTGTATCTAACCCCACCTAATATCGCTGTCCATGAATTTGGTGAAGGACCACCAACTCAAGCCCTCAGCCACCACTGAAAGAGTTATGACTTTCGTGTCAAACTACTCGGGTTTTGCGTTTAGTTACCAACTCACAGTTCAGACTCCCAGACCCCTCAAACCCACGTGGATGCACCCACACTCTAAGTACCAACTCACAGTTCAGACTTCCAGATCCCTTTAAATCCACGTGGATGCACCCACACCCTAAATACCAACTCACAGTTCAGACTTCCAGTAGGCCGAGATTCAGAGAGCTGTTAGCAACCTTGCTAACCGATTAGCAACGTTGGTATGTGCAATAGCAATGTTTTCGGCATGCAGAGAGCCAAACGGTGACGTCACGAGGTTGCTAGATGAACAACTGCCTCGGGGCAGTTGTTAATCTAGCAAGGTTTCATACCTTCACGTTTTTTTAAAATTAAAACAACAACTCAAGAGTATAGCAAGCATATCTATATAAAACTTTGATATGTCATACGCAAACACGAATAAATAACAAGAGTTGGGGCAGTTTAATTAATTAATCTCTTGCCTTCCGGGAGGGAGGAGGCGGCGGCGGCGGCCCAACGTTGCCAGACTGTCGTACTCAGCCTCCTATGATTGCCAATTTTCAACCCCACAACTGCCTCCTCGACCCCAATAGCCCAATAGCCTTCACATATAGTTATCGTTAAAATGGTTAATTATTGGTGCGTTTTTGGCAATAGTTATGGGCATGGCTCAAAAACCGGTATATACGAGGCTCTGAGTACGATAATCTGGTAACGGTGGGGAGAAGGGGTTCATGTCATCCTCCACACACGGAGCTAAAACTGACAGAGATTTTTTAAACTTAGTGGGCTTTTCCGGGCGCCTCATGAGGTAATGTGGGGGCTGGGAGGGAGAGCGTAACACCCAGGGGGGTCGATATCAAAAGAAGCTGAAACTACCAGAAAAAAATAGTTTCGTCCGGAGTAGACACTGGTGAAAGACCAAAAATTACCATTTTATGTGTGTGGAAGAACAACAATTTATCCCAACCAAGTAGTATAATTTATTTCTTGTAACATACATAGGATATACCCATTTCAGGGTTATCCCCAATAGCCAGCTGGATGGCACTACAAGGGATGGCATGAAGTTTGGAGGAAGAATACAAGGAGAGGGCATGACTGCAGTCTTTTGGCCTTCTGTGACATCATGCCCTTTCCTTGTATTCTTTCTCCGAGGGCGAGACAATGGCGCAGCTCGCTGTAGAACTCACTGTGATTGGTTGTTGACTCCCCGCCAATCAGTTGCCTTTCCGTCATAGCAAGGTATTAACAACGTTGCTATGCCTCGTTTCTAAATCCCGAGTTTAGCAAGGTTGTCGAGTAACAACGCTGTTAGTGTTAGCAAGTTTTTTTTGCAATGTTTCTTCTGCATCTCGCCACAGATCCGTTTAATCCCACGTGGATGCACCGTCACCGTAACAATTATCATTGATGAGGATTCAGGCCCCGCTCCATTGTCAGCGAAGCGCTCCGCAGGGGCCGTCAACAATTATGATGTTAGCCTCAATAATAATCCTCGATATGCACTTATTCACAACATCGTAGTGAGGGAGGGAGTTTTAATTGCTTTCATGGATAGCCTACTGATGTCCTTTTAATAATCATGGCATCATTATTGTCACTTGGCCATATTTTGGTTCGCAGTACCGTCTGCGCCGCTGATGCGTGCAGACGCGTGCCGCCCTGCTGTGTTTGGGTTGTCCATGACTAAACACGGTTTCAAGCGGAAGAGGCACTTTCTTAGTGAGCACGGGTACTCGTGCTTGCTAGGGTCTCCCAAATCCGCCCCAGCCAGCCCTGTGTCCGGAGATGGAGTGCAGCCCAGCGACGACGAACAAGCTGAGAGTGAGCACATGG
The DNA here is from genome assembly GCF_024679095.1 of Eriocheir sinensis. NCBI lineage: Eukaryota > Metazoa > Arthropoda > Malacostraca > Decapoda > Varunidae > Eriocheir > Eriocheir sinensis. Next base: position 19,937 of record NC_066510.1, read on the forward strand.
ACGCCATGAAAGGCAAGACACCTCGCCTGGACGGTACTGAGGACCAAGTACTGGAGCAGACTCCGACACCTGGCCTGGTTGGTGATTCGTCTCTTTCTGAGGGTGTAGCGGCTCCCCAAAGTGATGAACATACTGTGGATATGATGGACGTTGCCTCTTTCTCACCTTCGGGATCGTCGCCATCATCAGCAACCTCGGCGCCAGCTGTTGGCCCCGTTGGAAACACGGACCAAAACACCAAAAGCACCTCCGGCGAAAACGAGACCAGCAGCAGTGGCAGCAGCAACAGGACCACCGCCAGCAGCAGCAGCAGGACTACCACCACCGCTACCAGCAGCAGTACTCCAGCCAACACCCACGATATGAATACCAGTGCCCCTGCCCGCCGCCGGCTCCACTTCCCTCGGGATTCGCCTTTAGATACAGCTGGTAAATTTACCTGGTACATGACTCTTCTATGCCAGTACCCAGAGGCTGAGGTGCTGTTTAAGTAAGGCAGGAAATCCCCATATATAACTTTTACGCCGGGTCCACTAGCTGAAAAGCTCATCAGTAAGGGGTTCAACGGGGTCATCTTAGAACCCATGGAGAAGACACAGCGTGTGGTGTTGATCCATGACATCCCCACTTACATCAACACAGATCTCTTGGAGTGTCCTGATGGTTTTCTTTGGGTGAAGCGACGCTATGTAGGTCAGACCCCACGTCCGCTGCTCGTCGGCGTCGTGACAGGTGCAGTGCCACAAACTATGAGGTTTACCGGGGTGTATGGCTACAAACGTCTTGCAGTCTTTCACCCAGAGCCAGATCTTTGCAGGTGGTGCAGTCGTTGGGGGCACCAAGAATGGCGGTGCAGGTCTTCCCCTAGGTGCCGTTACCGTGGTGAGCGACATGTCTCAGACCAATGCTACCAGAAGATTCAACAGCGAGACAAGTTTCCTCCGAAGTGTTGTAACTGTGGTGGACCACATAACGCACAGTCTGGTCGGTGACCATACAAGCCACGTCCTCCAGGTCTTTCATCTCGTGATTCTCAACTCAGCAGTCACACTCAGCGAACCCAGCCACTGTTTCAACCTGCACCTCCTCCACTCCACAACGCCTGGGACACTGCCGGACCCGCCTCACAACACTTCCCACCATTGCAGTCTCATTTGTGCTCCCCTGAAACATCCAGTGCACACCTCTCCACACCCACGCCTGGCATGGGTCCTGTCCAAACACCTGGTCGTGACCAGTCTTCTGCGGATACTAACAACCTACTCCAGCATGTCCTAGAGATGGTGTCATCACTTGCACATAAGGTTGATGCTTTGGAGGCCCGTTTCACCACTCGTCTCTGCGCTTTGGAGGATAAACTGGGCACCACTCCTCCTGGCACCACCACCAGTGAATCCACCTCTACCCAGGAAACCCCCCTTCTGCCAAGCAACCTTAACTCGGGAGCCTCTGTAGAAAACTTAACCATGGATTGTAGTGTCACGCATGATCCACAGGACGAACCACCTCAACGGTCATCCCAGTCTCCAACATGTCCTGCCTCCAGTGCTGCCTAACAGGAAATTCTCCTGGCACTTATGGGTCAGGTACAAGCCCTGACTCAGCGGGTGGAAGCTATGGCGTTGCAGCAGAATGCCCCCGTGGCCGGTCTTCGTCCTCATAATGGAGTGTAGGAACTATTGTCTGTTAACATGGAACATTAATGGCTTACAAGCTAGGTTTACTGATTTGCATTCCAATGTTATTACTAAAAGACCAGATATTATTGCTCTACAGGAGGTTGGCCCGCATGTCCCGGCCCTGCGGGGCTATGAAACTTATGCTCTCGGTTGTGACGATGGCAGTAGCAGGGGCTTAGTGATGTATGTTAAGAGTGGGCTACCTGTCACTTTTAGGGAAAAGGGTTCTCGTCAAGGTGTTGAATTTATCATGTCAAGGTGTTGAATTTATCATTGTTACTTTGCACGCCCCTAATGATCAAATTTTCTATGCTAATTTATATATTCACTCAGGTGCTTTTCATGTTCAACATCTCCCTGACTGTATTTTGGAAGAAAAGACTGTACTCATGGGTGATCTCAATGCTAGATGTAAAGAACTTGGTAGCCATCAGACCTCAAATGTGAATGGTATTAGATGGAAGGCGCTTCTTGACTCTACTGATGCAATTATGCTTACAGGTGATAGTGTCCCGACTCATGTGCAGGGTGGTAGACTCGATTATGTGGCTCTTATCAACATGCCTCTGCCCTCTGCTAGCACTGTCCTCTTTCATTATCTTCTCAATGATCATTTCGCTTTGGAGACGACCCTCCCTATTGTCTCGGCTCCTTTTGTTCGGAGACGAAGGCTCAGTGTGCCTTTGGCACAAGTGCCTCATCTTGTCACCTGGGTCAGTGCCTGGTATGCTGGCACAAAGTGCACCTTTCCTGATGCAGACTCTTTGTATCAGGGACTTGTTCGTACAATTGACGACTTTATTGGGCACAGCGGGATTCTTTCCAGGTCACCGGTATGTACATACCCGTAGTAATATCTATGCCAGGGACCCAGTCATAACTTCCTGTCAGCGGACGCTTGCCATATACCAGAGGCGCTGGCAGCAAGATCCCACCAATCTAGATGCTCGCACTGCCATGACTACTGTTGCCCGTCATTTGACTGAACTCCGTCAACAAATGAGGAAAGAATACTGGGGTGCCTTTTTAAATGATGTACGTGCCACAAAATCCATAACAGGAATTTGGCGTCATGTAAATCGGATGAGAGGTCGGGGCCGGCCCCTCGCCAGTGATCCTGACCCAGCTGGGAAGGCACGTGCATTGCTAAACACCTGGGCTACAGCCTCGGCACTTGCTAGCTTACCTGCTGCTCACAGAGCTGCCCTAGACTGCCACAGGCAAAGCAGACTAGTCAGCGTTCAATACAACTTGTCACTTCTTGATGATACCTGCGTACCCATAACCCGTGACTATCTGCTTTGTGCAGTTAAATCGGGCATGTCTACAGCTCCTGGTGCAGATGGGCTCACTTATGATATTATCAATGCCTTGCTAGTCATAAAAGATAATCCTATCTTAGATTTGTTTAACATGTCTTACAACTCACAATGCCTACCATCTGCCTGGAAAACTGCTACAATCATTCCCATCCCTAAGGGTGATGGTAACTTTAGACTTATTTCCTTAACTAGCCGTCTGTGTAAGATGATGGAAAGGATACTACTTAGGCGCTTACTGTACAAAGTGGGAGATACCATGTCAGGAATCTGTATGGCTTTATGAGGGGACACTCCACTGGTGACTGCTTTATTCAGTGCTTAAGTTCTACAGGTGCTGTTTGTCGTGCTTTCATTGACCTCAAAGGTGCCTTTGACAGAGCCAATAAAGAGGTTATATTGGAACAACTTATTTTAAAGGGCGTTAAAGGGAAATTACTGGGGTGGCTCAAAGACTATTTGCATGATAAGAAGGCTAAGGTGTGATTCCATGGAGCCTCTTCTGCTGAAGGGAGTTTTGAATTGGGCACTCCACAGGGAGGGGTCCTTAGTCCTTTAATATTCTCATGGACAAAATTGCACAGCACCCCTTTCCTCAGGGCACAGAAGTTTTTATGTATGCTGACGATATACTTCTTCAGTGTAATGCTCCACGGACGATTACCTTAGCCCTCCACCAGCTTGAAGACTCGTGCACTTCTATGGGTCTAGTTGTTAATGAATCCAAAACTAAATTTCAGTCAATTGCCAGAGTATGTCGGGCGCCACGTATCAATGACGTCAAACTCGATCGTGTCCACTGTTAGGGCTCGTTCACACTACAAGCAGAGCAGAGCAGAGCAGAGCGGTTAGTAGCGGCATTAATTTTTACATAGTTTTGAATGTACAGACCCTCAGGTGTTCACACCGCAAGCAGAGCGGCGCAGCGCGGAGCGGAGCGGCACGCTCGGGAAATTTGGTCGTATTTTTTGCTGCTCGCAGCTAGCGGTCCTCCACGGCTCCACCCTTCAATCAACATGGCCAAGAAGCTATCTACATAGGTGAATTTTTATTGCTGAAGCCAAAATTACAAAAACTGACGAGATTGTGCATACTTAAGGTACAATTTAATGATATATAATAGCCGTATGTTTAGAAAAGCTATTTTGGTGATATTCTGATTCTATACATAATCATCAGTGACTCACACAGCCATGGGACTTGGCTTTAACAACGAAATTCCATGTTCCTTTGGCTGGAGTAGGTAGGAAGACACCTACCGAACGGGCGTAAGCCACTCCCGGTGAGGTATATATGGGAGGTATATATGGGAGGTGGGAGGCTGAAGCCCTCCGAAGACCCTTCCCATGTCCTCACTAACCGTTTCCCTATTGTCTCACCAACACCGGAGAGTAGTTCAGCATGCTCTCTAAAGACAGATCCTCTCTTTATCCACACCACACTACATTCACACAACATATACACCTTTTCCCAAAATTAAAATTTCAAAATGGCGCACATACACCAAGCCTCGGAGTCCCCGCCTCGGGGGGGGGACCACAAATTCCCCCAGGGAGGACTCCCCTTCTGGCTGGCGACCAGAGAGGTGTCTTGATAACTCCTCGAACCTCTTTCTTCTCAATTTCTGCAACATTCGCGGTCTTCGCTCTAATTTTCATTCTGTGGAACATCATCTCTCCTCCTCTAAACCTCACCTTCTCTTCCTTACCGAAACACAGGTTTCTGAGGCTACTGACAGCAATCTCTATTCTGTTCCCTCCTACTATCTCTATCCTAAGTTTCAATCGAAAGCTGGATGTTGCGCCTACGTGCGCAACGACATCACTTGCTCTCGTGCCCACGACCTTGACTCTTCTGAATTTTCCACCATCTGGCTAAGACTTCATTGTCATTCAATTATTAAATACATCTGTGCTGTTTATCTCTCACCTAACTCTACCAACTATGTAAAATTCTTTGACTATTTGAATTCTAAAGTGGAGCACATCTTGACCCACTCTCCCTTCGTTGAAATCTCCATCCTAGGAGATTTCAATGTTCACCACCAGCTTTGGCTTTCATCCTCTTTCACTGACCATCCTGGTGAACAAGCCTACAACTTTGCTATCCACAACGACCTAGAGCAGTTGGTCCAGCACCCTACACGTATTCCCGAGCGTCTTGGAGACCGGCCCAACATTCTAGATCTCCCTTACCTCAAACCCTTCTGCTTATTCTGTCAAACTGTTCTCTCCGTTGAGCTCCTCCGATCACAATCTTATTTCTGCATCCTGTCCCATCGCTCCTGTACACCCTCTGGACCCACCGAAGAGGCGATGCTTCTGGCATTTTGCTTCAGCTCGGTGGGACGACTTGAGGATGTACTTTTCCGATTTCCCGTGGAATGATTATTGCTTCCAGGATAGAGACCCCTCTGTGTGTGCTCAGCGCATCACAGAGGTGATTGTCTCTGGAATGGAGGCATGCATTCCTCGTTCTTTCTCTACTCCTCACGCTAAAAAGCCTTGGTTTAATCACGCTTGTTCTCGTGCTGTCAATGATAGAGAGGTAGCTCACAAAAGGTACCAGAGCCTTCAAACTAATGCTAATTATGAACTTTACATTTCTGCCCGAAATCGTGCCAAATCTATTCTCCGACTAACCAAAAATTCTTTCATTAATATAAAATGCCAAAACTTTGCTTTCTCTAACTCTTCCCGTGACTTCTGGCATCTAGCCAAAAACATCTCCTCCAACTTCACTTCTTCATCTTTCCCTCCACTCCTCAGTCCTGACGGCAACACTGCCGTCTCATCTATCTCTAAGGCTGACCTCTTCTCTCAAACTTTTTCTGAAAACTCCACTCTGGACGATTCTGGGCATATTCCTCCTACTCATCCCCCCTCTGACTCCTTTATGCCTGTTATAAAGATTCTTCAAAATGATGTTTTCTATGCCCTCTCTGGCCTCACTCCTCAGAAGGCTTATGGACCTGATGGAGTGCCTCCTATTGTCCTTAAAATCTGTGCCTCCGTGCTGTCACCCTGCCTGGTCAAACTCTTTCGCCTCTGCCTGTCAACATCTACCTTTCCTTCTTGCTGGAAGTATGCCTTCATACAGCCTGTGCCTAAGAAGGGTGACCGCTCCAATCCCTCAAACTACCGTCCTATAGCTTTACTTTCTTGTCTATCTAAAGCTTTTGAATCAATCCTTAACCGGAAGATTCAAAAGCACCTTTCCACTTCTGACCTTCTATCTGATCGCCAGTATGGGTTCCGCAAGGGGCGTGCTACTGGTGATCTCCTAGCCTTCTTAACTGACTCTTGGTCATCCTCTCTTAGCCGTTTCGGTGAAACTTTTGCTATTGCGCTGGACATATCAAAAGTTTTGCTTTCCAAACTACCCTCCTTCGGTTTCAATCCTTCTCTCTGTACCTTTATCTCCAGTTTCCTTTCTGACCGTTCTATTTCTGCCGTGGTAGACGGTCACTGTTCTTCCCCTAAATCTATTAACAGTGGTGTCCCACAGGGTTCTGTCCTATCTCCCACTCTTTTTCTGTTGTTCATTGATGATCTTCTTTCCAAAACGAACTGTCCTATCAATTCCTACGCCGATGATTCCACTCTGCATTACTCAACTTCTTTTAATAGAAGACCCACCCTACAGGAACTTAACGACTCAAGGCTGGAGGCTGCAGAACGCTTAGCCTCAGACCTTATTATTATTTCCGATTGGGGCAGGAAGAACCTGGTGTCCTTCAACGCCTCAAAAACACAGTTTCTCCACCTATCCACTCGACACAATCTTCCAAACAACTATCCCCTATTCTTTGACAACACCCAGCTATCACCTTCCTCAACACTAAACATCCTCGGTCTATCCTTAACTCAAAATCTCAACTGGAAACTTCATATCTCATCTCTTACTAAATCAGCTTCCTCGAGGCTGGGCGTTCTGTACCGTCTCCGCCAGTTCTTCTACCCTGCACAGTTGCTGTCCATATACAGGGGCCTTGTCCGCCCTCGCATGGAGTATGCATCACATGTGTGGGGGGGCTCCACTCACACAGCTCTTCTGGACAGAGTGGAGGCTAAGGCTCTTCGTCTCATCAGCTCTCCTCCTCATACTGATAGTCTTTTACCTCTTAAATTCCGCCGCAATGTTGCCTCTCTTTCTATCTTCTATCGATATTTCCACGCTGACTGCTCTTCTGAACTTGCTAACTGCATGCCCCCCCCCCCTCCCGCGGCCCCGCTGCACTCGACTTTCTACTCATGCTCATCCCTATACTGTCCAAACCCCTTATGCAAGAGTTAACCAGCATCTTCACTCTTTCATCCCTCACGCTGGTAAACTCTGGAACAATCTTCCTTCATCTGTATTTCCTCCTGCCTACGACTTGAACTCTTTCAAGAGGAGGGTATCAGGACACCTCTCCTCCCGTATTTGATCTTGCTTTCGGCCACCTCTTTTGTTTCTTTTTTAGGAGCAGCGAGTAGTGGGCTTTTTTTTACTATTGTTTTCTTTTTTTGTGTGCCTTTGAGCTGCCTCCTTTGTTGTAAAAAAAAAAAAAATCGTTACATTTTCATTATCCTTCAAGATAAACACCGAGGAGTTTATCGGGCTGTTGCCTGCGAATGATTCTTGTGCAGGTCGCCCTGTTCTGCTTATATGTGAACACCTAACCGTGCCGCTCCGCTCTGCTCTGCTCTGCTTGTAGTGTGAACGAGCCCTTACAAATACTTGGGTGTCTATCTTAGCTTTAAACAGACCACGGAATGTATCACCTATATCAGGAATCAATGTTTACTACGGTTGGCACCGTTGCGTGTTCTCCCACACAGGGGTCTAGGTGTTGGCGTCCCTGTACTTAGAATGTTTTACATTTCTGTTATTCGATCATTGATTGATTATGCTGCCCCAGTCTTAGTACGGTTCAGCGAGTCCCATCTGAAGCCCCTGGAAATTATTCAAAATGAAGCAATGAGGATAATCATTGGTTGCCCCAAGACAGCTAAAATTGAAGTCCTTCGCGCTGAGTTAGTTCTCCCTAGTGTTGTGTGCCGGATTCGTGAAATTACATGTAGAACTCTCTGCCGTATGGCTCGACATGGAGAGGTACAGCCTCTACGTGCTCTTGTTGTTCTGTCTGCCAACACCAGGGCCCCTGCCAACAGATATCTACGTCAACTTCTTAAACTGCTTAACAGACTTGATATTGTAAACCTATATTTTAACATTGTCCATGCTCCCATGTACCCCTCTTGGAGACCTCATAGTGTTAGTGTTGACATAAAACAGCTACAAACTCCAAAATCAGCATGGTTTCGTCATGAACTTAAATCACATTTCATGGAAAAAATAGCAGCCTACCCCCTGGTTCATGCTGTCCATATTTATTGTGATGGGTCTATTGATAGCAGAAAATCAGGTTGTGGTGTCTTTATCCGCAGTTATGATAGCCCAAAAGCCTACACTGATATTGAGATCTCCAAGAGGCTTCCAGATCACTTGTCTTCCACGCGTGCGGAACTCTATGCCATTCTGGAAGGACTACATGTTGTGGTTCCTTTTGCTAAAGATGTATTCTTCTTTGTTGATAGTCAAGGGGCCTTATATGAACTACTGTCCACCTCTCCATGTGACGGCGATATTGTACATCAGTGTCTTCTTGCCACTGACGGCTTAGAGAGGGATAATCATCGGGTTCACTTTACTTGGGTGCCATCGCATGTGGGCATCCCTTTTAATGAACAAGCGGATGCTTTGGCTCGGCGTGCCCTTAATAGGACTTTAGAAGGCACTCCTGCAGAATATACTTATAATTATATCAAGGGCAGACTTAAACTTTACACACAAAGCTCAATCGACTCTGCCATTGCCAGCTGCTATGAGAGGGGTAGTCCAAGCTCTATCCACTATGTCCATGTTTCGCAAGACACCAATGTCACCTAAGGTAGAAAGAGTGCCTTATATGATCTTGTTGTAATGCGTCTTAGACTAGGGTATAAATACTACTGGGAGGTGAGTGGTGCCCCACCCGAGTCTTGCGCTGTGTGCGCCAGGCCGGGAGGTCACACTCTACAACATTATGTCCATGAGTGTCCTGCCATAGCCTGTTACCGTCCACAGGGTATAAGTGATGTGCCTTCCCTTGTCGCCTGGTTCATTAATCATAACATTGTACCTGCCATTATTAAAGATTACCCAAAATTTGCTGCCAGGTGGTAATTTAGGTAATTGCATGTGTACCTACTCAGGAATATTATCAGTATTTACATTCTAATTCCTTTTTCTGTTAACAAACCTCAACATGTGTTTTATTTTTGTACAATGGAGATTTTCATTTTTTGTAACTAGCCTAGTCAAGGGTTTGTCTGCAAGACCAGCCATTCCCCTTTGTTGTATTTTACAACAATAAATATTTCAATTCAATGTTTTGGTTCGTGCTAATCACAATATCTTTAATTTTTTACAGTATCACAAATATCCATTATTTCATTTTCCATTAATCTGATCTTTTCTTTATAGTATCACAATCTAATTTCCAACGATTATTTCCAACTCACAGAGCATCTAACACTAAAATTATCTTCCGAGTCCTAAACACCAATAAATAGCCATGATCGGTTATGTTATGAATTCTCAATTTCAGTCTGTAGAACTACATAACACTGGTCATTCGCTGAGTGGTTGATTTCAGGCTTCTTGTACCTCACACAATTTATGCATGGCGCACTCCTTGGATTTATGATCCCCGGCACAATTGAAACATTTTGGGGCTTCTCCATTGGTCTTGGCAGTACAGTTTGCCTCAAGGTGGCTGTATCTTTGACAATGGTAACACATGATTGCATGGTATCTATCTCTCACAGTATACACTCCCCATTCTAGTCTTATCGTCATGATTTTTCTGGATCAGCTCTCTATCAGTTGGGTCACATTTCAAAATATAGTGCATTGTGCCACCAGCAGCAGGCTTATTGAAAATCTTCTCAATTTTCCCCTCAACTCCTGGAATCGAGTGTAGGAACTCATTCCTGTTTAACAATGTCTCAATTATCTTATCCCCGGTCTCCTCCTTATGCACATTGCAGATCATGATCTTTGGCTAACTTGCTCTACATTTTATTATTTCCAAGCTGCTTCATTCCTTATATTCTCATCATCAAAGTTAGTAACAATGTTACCTTCATTCGTGAATATTGAATCAGTAATCTGAATGCCTTGTAATGCCTGGGAAACTTTATTTTTTATCTCGGTAGCCTTTTTATCTTGATCAGAGGCTTTCATGACAAACATATGCTTCTTCCTCCTCCGTTTTGCTACATCAGCTCAGCTGGCGCCAGCCGACTCTGTTTTGTCAGCGCAAAGCACACCCGCCACCTCGCCCAACTTCTCTTTCACACTGAGTGCCCGAGTTTCAACTTCATCTTTCACAACTAATATTTCCTTAGATAATTCTTGCTTAAATTCATCCAATTTTGCCACAATGTTGGTTGCTAAAGATGTCTTGTGTAAGCATGGCGAACACACCCAATTTATTTTGGGTATATTATCCTGCTTGACCCTTGTCAGATGAGCACACTTCACATGAAACCACTTAGGGCACGAACATCATGCAATCCACTTATCGCCTGAATAGTCTTCACAGACGCAACACGTCTCTCAGAGTCCTCCTGCTGCTCGCCATTGTCGATTCAGCAGTCCAGGCGCACACAAACAAAACGTCCACCCGTTCCCACTGTCACTCACCCACGTTTTAACCATTGGCATGTCCTGTGCTACATCATCGCGCCCTCATCACCAAGACAGCAAGAAACACGGACGACTGTTGAACGAATACAAACTTCTCAACAGCAGACTCATAATTTGTTAGGCTAAAACCGCCTGTCCACTAACCCATACAGCCATACAGTGTCGGCTTTGGGTAGTGAAATGGGTCATGTCAGGTTGTATTTTTATAGCATTGGTGTTATTTGTCTCAAAAAAAAATTCCAGAAAATTACAAATCTATTGGTGAATGAATTGATTTTCATGTGATTACTCAAGTGTCGCTTCCTTGCGATTCTTATTTGCATCGTCTCTCCCTGCGTCGGAGTTCGTCACAAAAAAAAAAAAAAAAAAAAAAAATTACTTATAGTTTTGTATGCTTCTTTAACACACTTTCTTTGTGTATACAATGAATGTGAAAAATGTGTATCTCTTTACATAATTAAACAAAACAAATACATTTAGAAAAAAAAAACGTAAAATGGTTGGATGTTCAGTCGGCAAGACGTGCAAGGCGGAGTTTGCGCCGCCGCCGAGCTGAATAATTAACACTGCACAGTCTCATTTCTGATTATTCTGAAGTTTAATATCTACAGTGTTCGCAAATGATATGGAAACAATTTATCTATGATTTTCACTTACCATGACATGAAACTCCTTAGTGGTCCTTGATATTACTGTTACTGACTCTCAACATTTATTTTTCAATATTTCAGCATATCTCTCTTCTTGGCAGCCACCTCTCGAAGACGTTTTGGCATGGATGCTGAGAGATCTTTGAAGTATACCTTGCGTCTAACTCTCGTGCCCAGATGTTCTTGATCGCCTTTTCCAAGAACTGTTGTACGCTGGTTTGAGCTTCCTTTTCATAACCCCATACATTTTCGATGGGATTCAGATCTACGGAGTTCCCAGGCCAATCCAGAACCTCAATGCCTTGCTCTTTGAAAATCTTTGAAATGACCTTCGTCCTGTGTTACGGGGCCCCATCGTGCATAAAGTGTGCATGAAGCGTGTGGTGTCATGAATCTCAATAAATGGTAACACGTTCCTCTACCACATGTTTATAGCTTTCAGCATTCATGGTGACACTTTTTGGCAAAAAATAAAGTCCACCACGACCGCTAATCCCGCTGTAGCAACCCCAGATCATGATTTGATCAGGATGCTTGGCAGTCTTTCTGGTGTACAGGGGGTCATGCCGGTCAGCACCGTGCGGTCTCCTCACCTTCCCTGAGGCACCAATGATGCGCGAAACATGATTTCGTCTGAAAACATCGCCTTAGACCATTTTTCTTCATCCCAGGCGATTATAGTTCTTTGCAGTAGGCGGTGGCTGAGTGGTTAGCGTGCGGGCCACGCATTCACCGCACCTTGGACGACGTCGGTTCGAATCCGCCCGCTACCATCCGGAATTTTTCAGTCACCGCCGAGTGGCCTAAGAATATCCGCATGCTGTCCTGAAGACCACCCATCAACCCGGACTCTAGAAGAAACCGTCCAAGTGAATCAAGAATGAGTTCTGGGGGACAGCATGAGACAAGCATAAATGGCGTCCCTGAAGAAAGCCTATAGGCGCTACAGGTTAAGACGTAAAAAAAAGCTAGTATTTTAGCTTCCATGGCCTTTGTTTGCTTCTTCTCAGACCACACGGGAGGGAGGTTGAGATCTTTCTGGAGACAGTGCTGGGTCGTCCTTTCTGACACATAGCTAAGGTGATCAGGCTGTTCTGCCTTTAATTCTCGAGCTGTTTTGCGAGGATACTTCATTATTTCGTGTTTCAGCCATCTATCAGTCTCCTTTGTGTTTGTTCTCTGTCCACCTGAGCATTTTTTCCTTGAGAGTGACTGCTCGAGATTTGAAAAATCCGCGCGTCTGACCCAGAGAAAGGCTGCTTTCTTAAGAGATTTCAAGTACTCTTCATATTTCTGCCATCGTTTTCCCATCTTTATATATTGTGACTGTCTTTTTTTTTTTTTTTTACAGCACAGAGCAACTCAAGGGCAACAAAAAGATGTAAAAAAAAAGTCTGCTAACTGTTGCTCTCATATAGTGATAAGTAAGAGTGGCCAAAAGAGAGGTCAATTTCGGATGGAGAGGTGTCTTGATACACACCTCTTGAAAGAGGTCAAGTCATAGGCAGAAGAAAATACTGACGAAGAAAGACTGTTCCAGAGTTTACCAGTGAAGGGAATGAAAGGTTGGAGATGCTGGTTAACTCTTGCATAAGGGGTTTGGACAGTATAGGGATGAGCATGAGTAGAATGTCGTGTGCAGCAGGGCCGCGGGAGGGGGGTAGGCATGCAGTTAGCAAGTTCAAAAGAGCAGTCAGCATGAAAATATCGATAGAAGATAGAAAAACATGGCGGCGGAATTAAAGAGGTAGAAGGCTGTCAGTAAGAGTAGGAGAGATGATGAGACGAAGAGCCTCGTTCACACTCTGCCGATTCTGGGCCACGACAACCCTGCGACTTTTCCATTTGACAAGTTGAGCGCATTTCTCGGTTAATCACAAAACCAGCCCGTAAAATCTGTCAAAGGTTAGTCCTAAAATACGTGTAAAATACGCGACGTACGTCCCTCCCCCCTCCCTCTTGCCTCCACCAGCAGCATGCTACAACTGTCACTCATTGCATGCTCAAGAAAGTTTAGGGTTGTCACCCGTTCCTCTAAATATGGATGAATTCCGTTTTGGAGAGTGAGATGTTGCAATTCACATTTTTCTGACCTCAGGGTGGCAACTCTAGTTGTGTCGTTCAACACAAGAGAGATCGAGGCAAAAGGAGTGCTTGCGTAATGTGCGGCTCCCATGTTTGTGCCAGCGAATTGTAACCATGCTCAGAAGGTGCTATTGTGCTTGTGATTGCAAAATAAAAATAAAAATTTCTTGATGGCGGGGGTGTTATATGAGCCAATATTTCTGAGCCGACAGTCGTCACGAACGTCCTTCATTAGGCGAAGACTGTCGTCATGACAGTCCCTCAGCATTCTTAAGTAGTCGGCACCGACGACTGTGCCGACAGGAAACGGTAAAAATTTGAAAAATGGCCCCGACAGTCGTCACAACTGTCTCAAGACCAGCCAAGACTGTTGACGACAGTCGTCACGACTGCCCCAGACCTCCCTCAGACCTCAACCGGAAGTGACGGTTGGTCCAGACTCTTACCGACTCTTGTCGTGAAAGTTTAGTATGGAATAGTTTTTTGCGCTAACCCTCACGACTCCAGACTACCATTACGACGTCGGCGCAGTATTCGGCAACAGTCTCAAGACCTCTTTCAAGACATGCCCGACCTTTTCACATCAACAAACAAGACCTCGTGTATCCTGGAGTTGTGGGTAGTCGTGGCCCAGAGTCGGTACAATGTGAGCGGAGCTTTAGACTCCACTCTGTCCATAAGAGCTGTGTGAGATGCATACTCCATACGAGGGCGAACAAGCCCCTTATATATGGAAAGCATCTGTGTGGGGGAGAACTGGCGGAGACGATACAGAACGCCCAACCTCGAGGAAGCTGATTTAGTAAGAGAGGAGATGTGAAGTTTCCAGTTGAGATTTTGAGCTAAAGATAGACCGAGGATATTTAGTGTTGAAGAAGGTGACAGCTGAATGCTGTCGAAGAATAGGGGATAGGAGCTTGGAAGATTGTGTCGAGTTGATGGGTGGAGAAATTGGGTTTTGAGGCATTGAAGGACACAAGGTTCCTTTTACCCCAATCGGAAATGATAGTAAGGTCTGAGGTTAAGCGCTCTGCAGCCTCCTGTCTGGAGTCTTGTAAGTCCTGTTGAGGGGGTCTTCTGTTGAAAGAAGTTGAATAATGAAGAGTGGACTCGTCAGTGTATGAGTGGATAGAACAGTTTGTCGTTAGAAATAAAATCATTGATGAATAACAGGAAGAGAGTGGGTGATATAACAGAGCCGTGTGGAACACCACTGTTGATAGGTTTAGGGGAAAAACAGTGACCGTCTACCACAGCAGAGATAGAACGGCCGGAAAGGAAACTGGAAATAAAGGAACAGAGAGAAGGATAGCATCCGAAAGAGGGCAGTTTAGAAAGGAAAGACTTGTGCCAGACTCTATCGAAAGCTTTCAATATGTCTAGCGCAACTGAGAAAGTTTCACCGAAACGGCTAAGAGAGGATGACCAAGAATCAGTTAAGAGAGCAAGATCTTCAGTAGAACGCCCCTTGCGGAACCCATACTGGTGATCAGATAGAAGGTCAGAAGTGGAAAGATGCTTTTGAATCTTCCGGTAAGGATTGATTCAAAAGATTTAGATAGACAGGCAAGTAAAGATATAGGTCGGTAGTTTGAGGGATTGGAACAGTCACCCTTCTTAGGCACAGGCTGTATGAAGGTGTACTTCCAGCAGGAAGGAAAGATAGATGTTGATAGGCAGAGACGAAAAAGTTTGACCAGGCAGAGTGTCAGCATGGAAGCACAGTGTTTAAGAACAATAGGAGGCACTCCATCAGGTCCATTAGCCTTCTGAGATTTGAGGCCAGAGAGGACATAGAAAATATATTTTTTAAGAATCTTAATAGCAGGCATAAAGCAGTCAGAGGGGGAAAGAGTAGGAGGAATATGCCCAGAATCGTCCAGAGTGGAGTTTTTACAGAAAGTTTGAGAGAAGATTTCAGCCATAGAGATAGATGAGACGGTGGTGTTGCCTTCAGGGTCAAGGAGAGGAGGGAAAGATGAAGAAGTGAAATTGGAGATGTTTTTGGCTAGGTACCAGAAGTCCCGGGAAAAATTAGAAAAAGCAAGGTCTTGACATTTTCTATTAATGAAAGATGTTTTGGTTAGTTGAAGAATAGATTTGGCACGATTCCGAGCAGAAATATAAAGATCATGATTAGCAGGAGTGAGAAGGCTCTGGTACCTTTTGTGAGCTGCCTCTCTATCTTTGATAGCACGAGAACAAGCGTGATTAAACCAACGCTTTTTAGCATGAGGAGTAGAGAAAGTATGTGGAATGTGTGCCTCCATTCCAAAGACAATCACCTCTGTGATGCTCTGGGCACACACAGAGGGGTCTCTCTCCTGTAAGCAGTAGTCATTTAACGCGAAATCAGAAAAGTACATCCTCAGGTCGTCCCACCGAGCTGAAGCAAAATGCCAGAAGCATCGCCTCTTCGGTGTGTCCAGAGGGTCTACAGGAGCGATAGGACAGGATACATAAATAAGGTTGTGATCGGAGGAGCCCAACGTAGAGAATAGTTTGACAGAGTATGTAGAAGGGTTAGAGGTAAGGAAGAGGTCTAATATGTTGGGCCTGTCTTTAAGACTGTCGGAAATACGTGTAGGGCGCTGAACCAACTGCTCTAGATCGTTGAGGAGAGCAAAGTTGTAGGCTTGTTCACCAGGTTGGTCAGTGAAAGAGGATGAAAGTCAAAGCTGGTGGTGAACATTGAAATCTCCTAGGATGGAGATTTAAAATCTCCTTGGATGGAGATTTAAAATCTCCTAGGATGGAGATTTAAAATCTCCTAGGATGGAGATTTAAAATCTCCTAGGATGGAGATTTCAGCGAAGGGAGAGTGGGTCAAGATGTGCTCCACTTTAGAGTTCAAGTAGTCAAAGAATTTTACATAGTTAGTAGAGTTAGGAGAAAGATAAACAGCACAGATGTATTTAGTAATAGAATGACAATGAAGTCTTAGCCAGATGGTGGAAAATTCTCAAGAGTCAAGGTCACTTGAGCACGAGAGCAAGTGATGTCTTTGCGCACGTAGGCGCAACACCCAACTTTGGATTAAAATTTAGGATAGAGATAGTAGGAGGGAACAGAGTAGAGATTGCTGTCAGTAGCCTCAGAAACCTGAGTTTCGGTGAGGAAGAGAAGGTGAGGTGTAGAGGAAGAGAGATGGTGTTCCACAGAATGAAAATTAGAGCGAAGACCGCGAATGTTGCAGAAATTGATAAGAAAGAGGTTCGAGGAGTTATCAAGACACCTCTCAAGTCGGCAGCCAGAAGGGGAGTCCTCCCTGGGGGAATTTGTGGTCCCCCCTGGTGGGGACTCCGAGACAGAGCGTAATTGTGCCATTTTGAATTTTAAATTTTGGGAAAAGGTGTGTATGTTGTGTGAATGTAGTGTGGTGTGGAAAGAGAGAGGATCTGTCTTTAGAGAGCATGCTGAACTACTCTCTGGTGTTGATGAGACAATAGGGAAACGGATAGTGAGGACATGGGAAGGGTCTTTGGAGGGCTTCAGCACCCTCCTCGCTTCCCATATATACCTCACCGGGAGTGGCTTACGCCCGTTTCGGTAGGTTGTGACTTGCCCATTGTTATCAGAGAAGAGAAGCACTTACAAAAATATACGCAGAGACAGTGTCTAATTACGATAGCTACGAAGGCAATATTTCCTCCTATCTCTTTGATAGCCTGTCGGCGACTGTCGTCTCTTGCTGTTTCCCGTGGTAACTTAATCCCTACTCCTCCATCGTACAACGCTGCCACACGCATGATCGCAAAAGCTGACACGGTAAAGTTTGCCATGAATTTGAAAACACCACAGTGTTTCCACTTCCTTTGCGTTTCCATTTCATTGCGGGCACTGTATAATCGTAGGCTTTACTCATTATATTTTCAAGTACTAGAACCGTATATGTAGACATAAGAAGAAAGCACCCGCAAAATATGCTCCAAATATTGCAACATAATTACACCTTTTTGCAACATAATTACACCTTGAATGTGAAAAAGAATGCAAAATAATTTTAAATGGTGAAGAAATGGGGGAGGTTAATGAGTTTAAGTACCTTGAATCAGTTATGTGAAAGCATGGTGGTACAGACAGAGAGACAAGAGAAAGGGCATTGCAAGGAAGAAAGAAGGGTGGTAGGGTCTTTGGGATGTATCACGAATGGGAAAAGTGTGAACATGGAGGTAAAGAGGGATTTGAAAAATATAGTAATAGTACCAACCCTCACATATGCAAGCGAAACATATGCCTGGAATGAAAGTCAGAGGTCTAGAGTGCTGGCAGTGGAAATGAGTTATTTGAGGAGTGCTTGTGGTGTGAGTAGAATGGATGGAATGAGTAATGAAAGTGTGCATGAACGCTTTGGAATGTGTCACGTGGGTGAAGGGAAGAAGTGTGGAGTGGTGGAAGAAGTGAAGGGACAGACTTAAAAGTGATTTGGTCACATGGAGCGAATGGAGGAGAGTAAAACGACTAGGAGGGTGTATGTGAGTGAGATAGAGGGAGGAAACATTAGAGGACGACCTCCAGTGAAATAGAGAGATAGGGTGCAGGAGTATGTGAGAGAGAGGGGTGAAAGATCCTTGAGAAACTTTGAGCAGGCAAGGAGGGAGTGTCTGGATAGAGAAAGATGGAAACTCTTCTGCTGTGGGCATCCCCTGGTGGGAGCTCCTAGGAGCAGGCGTCAAAGATGAATGAATGAATGAATTACACCTACATGAATTTGCTCAACAACTTTGCATCTAAATGAAATACATTGCCTGTGTGAGTTTCCAGTGTCTTCCTTAATACTCGTGGAGTAATGAGTTAAAGATAAAAATCATAAATGACCGCAGCTCAACTGTTTAAAAGGGCAAACGTATAAGTACGCACTAAAAAGTACTTGTAAGTACTTGTACGTACTAAAAATTGCACGGGTTAACATGCCTGTCAAGAAAAAAAAAATCCGCATTTCGAAGCTTCAAGACAAGACTGAATATTTTCAAGAGTACATCAATGACCAGCTAACAAGCCACCCTGTTGACACCAAAGATGTAAATGAAGAAAGGACAACACCCCGAAGCATCATACGGGACGCAGCTGAGAACACCATTGGCTTCATAAAAAAAAAAATAATAATAATAATATGTTCGACGGAAAGTGAGGAAATATCAAGTCTCATCAATGCTTTAAGGGATGCCCTCCTAACCCTGGAATAAGATTCAACACCCAACACGAAGAAAAAAAAATGCTTCCAATAACTCAACCGTGAATGACCCAACCAGATCAGAGAAATCCAGAATAACTTGTGGACAGAAGAAGCCATTGAATTCCACAATTCGCAGATGGCAGGAATTTAAGAAAAACTTATACGCCAGTACCAAAGAAATGTACGGTCCTACACCATCCTCAGCAGGTGCAGTGAAAACCGCCGATAATGCCAACACTCTCACATTAGTATACCAGGGTATCTTAAACCGCTGGAAAGAGCACGTAAGCACAGTCCTGAATATAAATTTTTACCATATTTGAAGATTTTCTTAGGAATGTGCCCCAACGTCCATCACAAACCTGGATGTCGGTCCCTCCGACATACCATGAAATCAAAGATGTCCCAAAATAGGGCGCAGCCAAGTAAGTCACTTGGTCCAGATAACATTCCTCCTAAATAGAGGCTAGTCTTTAAAAACACCATCATCATCACGAGACTGTGGGAAGCTCAATAGGTACCTGCTGACATAAAGAATATCTCATCGTCACAGTCTTCAAGAAAGGAGGTCGCATATTTTTCCTTTCCATTATAACAGCCCCGGGTTCGACCCCTGGCCATCACAGGTTGAAAAAAAAAAAAAAAGGGGGGGAGGAAGAGGAAAAATAGTGACGCTAAGATTCCTCAACCTCAGAGAGTGTACAGCTGGGTTCGATTCCCTGCTGTTCCCTCTCTGTAAGCTACCACCAGGAGGTTGTAATATGGCACAACCCCCAAAGCCTGTAAGTGAGGAACGGCAGTTCTATGAACCAGGTGGGGCGGAACGCGGAACTAAACTAACTGTTTAGTCCCCAGACTCTCCCTGCCAAGGGCAGGCCTGGCAACACTTGACTTTAACAACTGTCCCGCCTGGTAGATAGTGTCCGTCGCTCCCCAGCTTACTATGGGTTGTTCCTTGAGGTAGATGGTATCCTCAGTCCCAAGTTTGGTAGTGTGGGGTCGTGGTTACCTTCGGAGGTCGTGGTGGGGGAGATTGCGAGACTGCACCGTAGGTTAGGAAGGCTGTATGCATTAATACAAGACATAGGCAGAAGACAATTTATTGATTTGCTTCCCAAGTTCCCTTCCCCCTAACAATAATCCTCACTCCCGATGGGAGTGTAGCATGTTTTGGTTAATACACAATTCAAAATATCCACCAAAAAAAATAAAAACCCTACCTAATATTTTGACTATGGCTATGGAGCTGGAGTCACAGGCTTAAGCCTCTTCCAGAAAAAGTCGTCTAGGGGTCTCTGGTTCTAACCATTATCCTCACTAGACGAAGGAAGTGTAGCATGTAATGTTTACAAACGTGAAAACCTTTCTTCTAATCCCTAATATTCTTATTGACAAATGCTACACGCGAGAGAGATGAACCCATGTCGGGATATATCACAGGGCTACCGCCCGATTGGCTTGACACTCCGATTTCAACTGCCTGCACCGGCGTGCACACACACAAAAAAACACTCATAACAACAACAGGAAGAGTAAGTATGAGAGAAAGATCAGACTGTTACAGCTAAAGGGGGGGTGAGGTCACTGTTTGCCCCTCGTCCACCAACCGGATGCCCCTTACCCGGTTTACACAATTTCCTTGGCTGGGTGGAGGCCTGAGAGCTACACTATGTTGTTGTGCCGTGCCTAAAGGGGGGTTTCGGAGCCGCTTCTACTCCCATCACCAGCCTGCTGGTCGCGGGGGCGGCAGGGACTGGACTGGCTCGCCCTTACCTTGGCGCAATTCAGGCACTCATGACTGAGGGCATGACCCTTGTCCATCACTGGCGTCTGGGTCCATTCCCGACTCTAAATGGGGGCGGCTTCAAGGTGGCGGGCCACTCGCCTTGTCTAACCCCTGGACACCGGCCTTCAGCTGTCTCGCGCCCTCACCTGTGCCGTGCGGAAAGGTTAAGTCCAGAATGAATCACTGATGAACGCCGGCTAGGGCTATCTCTCACTCCCAGGCACTCAGGACTAGCGAGCGGTGAGCTTACCTGTGCCGTGCGGAAAGGTTAAGTCCAGAATGAATCTGGCCAGGCAGAGCGGTTGCCTCGCTACCTCTCCTGGTGACGTGGCCACCTCAAGGTTCCAACATTTTTCCTTCTCGCCTTTCAGCTTGGTACATTAATCTATCCTTCCTCTGCCTTTCTGAGGTTGTCTTTTTGTATGTTAATTCTAAACTTAATTTTCCCTTAATTTCTAAGTCCTAACGTATAAATATATATAAAAAATAGGAATTCGGCTGGATTTATATCAGGGGAGCCAACCCAAGCTAGCTTTCTCGCTCTCTTCCCTTATCTACTTATGACATATTAATCTCTACGGGTATTGTTTCGGCTGAGGAGAAACTGGATCCGGTAAATAACCATGGCCATGTACAAGGGATTATTCCCAATTTTCCCAGTTGGCTTTTAACTGACTTCTGCGGTGTTGGTATGCCGGCAGGTCCGTTACACCATCACAGCGAAAATCATTGGCAAAATATTGCTCAACCCTCGTCAAGTCATCTCTGAGAAAGTCTTGCCTGAATCCCAATGCGTGCTCACTGCTCAGGGCCTGTTGAAGTACAGTTGACATGATATTCTGCGTATTGTAGCTGTAGAAAATTGCAGAGTAGCAACAGCATTTCTTCCTTGTATTTTTTTATTTTATTTGTTTTATATACCGTGCCATGCGCTGCCATGTGGATGGCCCTGAAGCGGTTCAGTTGTCCTAATAATTTTCTCACTCGTACAAGCACTCCATGATGACATGACAGGTCGTGCTACACCAAAACAACACATATGAAGAGTTTTTAATCACAAACGTCTTTGAGCAAGTATGTGTACTCGCTCCATTTTTGATCTCCCTGTACTTTGCAGCCATGCTCGACGAAATTCCCCTGCAAACCTTGGAGTAGAGATCAAATACCTCTTGGCGAAGGACTTTTCAATGTCTAGACTTCGATCACAAAGACTGACCAACTATATATGTATGATCGAACTGCAGTATGCTGACGATAATGCTTCGCTAGCTCATTCACCAGATGCAAGAATCGGTTAACAACCTCGAAAATGCATATGATCGCTACGATATATCAACATCCGGAAGACCAAAATACTTGCAAAGCCTTCTCCAAGGTCACCCTCCCAGAATTTTACATTTCCATCTGCAACTCACCACTGGAACAAATAGACCAGTTCCCATACCTCAGAAGCCTCCTCTCCCCAGTGCAACTCCGAGAAGGACGTTGAAAACAGGACCCGTGCCGCCCATGTCGCTTTTAGTCTAACTTTATCATCGTGTATATGGGAACAAAAATTGGAAACACAAGCCAAACTCATAGTGTACCATGCCGCAGTTGTTTCAGCCTTACTCAATAGGTGCGAAGCGTTGAGCTTATACTGTCGGAACATTCAGAAGCTGCAGCAACTCCATCAACAGAAGCTACGATCAATCATCTACATTAAAAGGAGCGATCATGTCACCAACTTTAATGTCCTGGAGGGAAGTAATTCAGCAGTAAATCACCAAACATCGTCTCAGTAAGACAGATTAATTGACTGATTGGGCCATATCTTCCTGGCGCAGTCTGCCCAGCACCCGGCCCTGGCAGCTACCGAGGACACAAAATCTGAGTTGATATTATTGTTACTTTAATTATTATTATTATTATTATTATTATTATTATTATTATTATTATTATTATTATTATTATTATTATTTCTTTTATTAATTATCATTCCGTACTAATATTTCTATTATTTTTTATAAATATTATCTTTATTACTATTATAGGAGACGAATCAGGTAGAAAGGGATTGCTACTACATATTGACAATTTTCAATCGTTGCCGAGTGGCTTAAAACTACCTACATGCTGTCCTATAGGCATAGCTGGGCGTTATCGCGATAAGTTATCGCGATACTTTATCGCTGATAACAAAATCGGGTTATCGGCCATCCGCTTCTCATATATATATATATATATATATATATATATATATATATATATATATATATATATATATATATATATATATATATATATATATATATATATAATTATGTTATCGCGATAAGTTATCGCGATACTTTATCGCTGATAACAAAATCGGGTTATCGGTCATCCGCTACTTATTTAAATATATAGCGGTATCTTCGTTACTTTTGTAATCAAACTAACGATAATCGCTACTTTTTTCCCCCTCTCAGAAAAAAACGTTGTCTCCTCCCTACTGTGCATGCGTGGCATGCACAGTAGGCATGAAATATCTTCGGTGAAGAGATTTCATACTTAGATCATCAACATTAAAATACTAGGTTATTTTTTATGTTAGACTCAAAAATAAATATATCGGAGAAAAATCATTTAACTGCCCAAAAAATGATTATTCACTTCCTCAAATTTGATATTCCATATTCGTTTGTGAGCATCTCATGGTATTGAAAGCACCCGGCGCTGTGTTATTTGGTGTCCCATTGTCAAAAGCTGGCGCTTTTGTTTACAAACACTGGTCTCTCGTGAACCACGCATGTTCATTGTTCAGTCCAATAAGCGTAGCCCTGTACAGTCTCACAAAGCTTTTTAACACATTAAGAGTTGCTGGAAGGCTGAATCAGACATTTAGTACCACCATCCTCGCTGTTTCGAGAACGACATTCTGTACATATCAATACAACTCGTACATAGTGTCGTTCTAGAAACAGCGAGGATGGTGGTAGTGGTACTGTATGTCTGATTCAGCCTTCCAGCAACTCTTAATTATGGTTAAAAAGCTTTGTGAGACTATACAGGTCTACGCTTGCTGGTCTGAGCACGCGCAGTTCACGAGAGACCAGTGTTTGTAAACAAAGCGCAAGTTTTTGATGGTGGGGACGCCAAATAACACAACACCGGTTCAGGCGTTTCTAGTATTACTGTCCTTATGTAGGCTACATGTCAACGTGAGGATTTCAAGGTTTGCAAGTTTTCTAAAATACAGATAATGAAAATTTTAATCCATGTTTTTTTTTATTTGAAATATCAATATAGTATCGTTTTCGCCTATCGGACTTATCGCTGGCTAGTATCGGAATTGTGGATTTGTATCGATTATCGGTTATCGCTTATATTTGTGTCTCCAGTTAACGAATATCGGTTATCACCGATAAGGTTTTCCATTACCAGTTATCGGTTATCGGGAGTAAGGTTTTCTGTTACCATATATATATATATATATATATATATATATATATATATATATATATATATATATATATATATATATATATATATATATATATATATATATATATATATATATATATATATATATATATATATATATATATATATATATATATATATATATATATATATATATATATATATATATATATATATATATATATATATATATATATATATATATATATATATATATATATATATATATATATATATATATATATATATATATATATATATATATATATATATATATATATATATATATATATATATATATATATATATATATATATATATATATATATATATATATATATATATATATATATATATATATATATATATATATATATATATATATATATATATATATATATATATAGATATATATATATATATATATATATATATATATCTATCGGTACCTTCGTTAATTTTGTAATCAAACTAGCGATAATCGATACATTTTTCCGCCTCTCAGAAAAAAAATAAACGATGTCTCCACCCTACTGCGAATGCGTGGCCTGGTTATGTATGAAAATTTTGGTATGAAATATCTTCGGTGAAGAGATTTCATACTTAGATCATCAACATTAAAACACTTTTTTTTTTTGTTAGACTCAAAAATCACTATATCAAAGAGAAAAATCATTTAGCTTTGCCCCCAAAATGATTATTCACTGCCTGAAATTTGTGATCCCGTTGTAAAGAGCGCAAACAGAGGTCAGCGGCTTGTGTTAGCACGTGGCGGCGTGGCGCGTGGCCTCTCAGCTGCGTCTCGAGTGACGGAGTGAGTGCCAGTGTTCCGGTTTCCAGTGCGTCAGTGCTTCTTTACTGAAGCGACTTAAAGTGTTAATGGTGATAAGTAAGAATAACTGAATAAGCAGTGATGGGCCAGTTCACGAGAGACCAGTGTTTGTAAACAAATTTTTGACGGTGGGAACGCCAAATAACACAACACCGGTTCCGGCGTTTCTAGTATTACCGTCCATATGTACGTATCAACGTGTGGTTTTCACGTTTTGTAAGTTTTCTAAAATACAGCTAATGAAAATTTGAATTCATCTATGTTTTTTTATTTGAAATATCAATATACGTAGTATCGTTTTCGCCTATCGGACTTATTGCTAGCTAGTATCGGAATTGTGGATTTATATCGGGTATCGGATATCGCCTATATTTGTGTCTCCAGTTAACGAACATCGGTTATCACCGATAAGGTTTTCCGTTATCAGTTATCGGGTATCGGGAATAAGGTTTACTGTTATCGTGCCCATCTATGCCTATAGGTCACCTACCAACCAGGACTCTACCGAAACTCTCTACTGTGGATCAAGGATGTGTCCCGAAGTACACCATAAGCCAAACAACACGGCATCACTATAAACACTTGCCTACGCCATGAACGTGATGGGGCTGACTCAACAGGCCCCTTTAAGATAGCCTACCGACCCAACAGGCCGAACGTAAATAAATAGAATAAAAAATAAAAACACCTATGAATTCGGTGGATGAAGTGGATGTCATCAAATCATGTCGGTGTGGTCTGCAGCATCGAATTTAGAAGAGGAATCTTGAAGATCCTGACTGACCCCAAGTGGGGTCGCCGAGCGCTTTTCCTGTGGTCGCCAAGACCTGAAAATATCAACATGGTGTTATTATGTTATAATAACACATATACAACTAAACTAGTGGGGCGCGGTCATGCATGATTGGGGTCGCCTGAAAAAAAGGTTGAGAACCACTGGACTCTATATTGCGTAAGGCTCTGAGCAGTGAAAGAGTAGGGGCAGGCCAGGGCAGCTATAGTCAGTTAGCAACTCTCACTATAGTACCCTTACGTTATATTTACGCCGTGCATGTTCATTCATGTATCAAGTACTTATCTTCAACACAAAGCTACTTCTTTGGTTGAAGCTAAATCTCGATTTACCACGAAACTGATCTTGCACAAAATTTCTGGGTACCCATCTTTTAAATAGATGTCCTATATTATCGTTAAATCCAGGTAACTATTTTATTTATTTGTTTCCTATCCCGGCAGCGACTGGAGGAAGACACACAGAGACACCTTGAAGAGGAGTATGAGCTCGTGCGGCAGCAGTCTGCCCAGCACCCGGCCCTGGCAGCTGCCGAGGACATTAACAAGCCCAAAAACCGTTTCCGCAACATCCTGCCCTGTGAGTCCTTTGTCGAGCTGGGGGGTTTTTTCTTTAGTTTTATGATTTCAGTATTGTTTTAATCACTTGCAATTGTCATTGTTTATATAATAAAATTGTTTGATAGTAAAATTGTTTGAAGGTATATATATATATATATATATATATATATATATATATATATATATATATATATATATATATATATATATATATATATATATATATATATTTTTTTTTTAATTGTTGTCTGCACGTTGTCTATATATCCGCACAACACACTTGGCGACGGAATGCGAGGCACTGAGGCTGCCAGGCTAGTAGTGGGGCCCTTTGGGGGGCCCTGTTACGGGTGTGATGCGAGTATTAGATAATATTATTATGTACTATACCAAGTCCCCAATTTGGAAGCGATGTCCGTTCCCCTAAATTTGATCGTAGTAAAGCAGAAATTTGTTAATCTAAGCGAATTTTCTCATCAAACTCCATTATAAACATTGAGATGGGTTCCTGTGCGCTCCCCAAAAGGTCACCCGTTTCAAAATCCAAGACTCAAAATTGTCGAAATGAATACCTGAGCAATAAAGAATCATATAAACATGTTAAATTTGAAAAGAGTCATTAACTAATACATTAATAACGTCCTTACTTAAATGATACTAATGGTATTGCTTCAAATTTTGGTGTGTGTGTGTGTGTGTGTGTGTGTGTGTGTGTGTGTGTGTGTGTGTGTGTGTGTGTGTGTGTGTGTGTGTGTGTGTGTGTGTGTGTGTCAGTACCGACACTCACAAACACTTGGCTATTTTCCCTTACATTTACATCTTGGATTGATACATAGGACTTTATTGTAGTGTAAATACGTTCTTCATTTGAATGGGACCACAAGGAGGAAAATATTTCATCAGGTGGGCTGAAGAAAACTGCAATAACAGAAGGATGGGAGATCAGATAAAGGGAAGAGGGTGAGATGAGTTGCTGACTAGTGCAGTTTCCAGGCGCGGTTGGTTCAAAAATTATTCTCGGATGGTCCCCGTGGATTTCTGACCCTCTGAGCGTGTCCGTTATATCCGAAACCCGTTAATAGCGGATCCTTTGTACCGAGGGTTTACTGTACTTACAAAGTAGGTCCTGACGTATGCTTGGGATATAGAGCAAACTCCAGGGTGGTGGACGAGTAGACCATACGGAGCATGTATTTTTTTAGGCAAACACATTAATTTAAAAAACTTGAAATGGAGGTGGGATGTATAATAGACTGAAAAGGCGTTCGGTGAAAAACTATCTTCAGGAGCTACCATTTGTAGGCCGTTTGGTACTTTATTTTTTTTTTTACGTTTTGGCCTATTGCGCCGGTAGGCTTCTTCCCGGTGGATCTTGATGGTCGGTCCAAGGCTTCTTCCCGGTGGGGCCTGATGGTCGGCCCAGCCCGTTCTAACGCAGGCGAGTGTTTATAGTGGCGCCATCTTGCATTGGCTCATGCTGCCCTCCCGGAGCTCATCTTTAATCCTAGAATCTAGAGTCCGGGTTGATAGGTGGTCTTCTGGACAGCATGTGGGTCGTTTTAAGCCACTCGACGGCGGCTGAAAAATCCCAGCTTGGTGGCACCGGTCGGGGATTGAACTCGCGTCCTCCTAAACGCGGGGCCGTCTCGCTATCTGTTCAGCCACCGCCTCCCCTAAAGTCCTGTAGTCTCCTCATATCGTTGTGTATCAGTGTGTACCTTTACTTAGATTCTCGTGAAGTATCGGCTCCAGCCTAATATGTGTTCACTCCTAGTAGTCGGACAAAATAACAGAAATGCCTGTGTCCTACCACCCCGACAATGGAAAAGAAATTGTACTAAACCGGTTGTCTCGTGGAAAGGGTTTTCATAGTTGATTAGTACTTTGCCTTCCGCTCTACTCCAGTCAATAAACTTCGTGTGGTTCTATCTCTCTCATTTTCACTTTCATACACATAACACAACACTTTCTTTTACACGAATCGGATTTTAGTGTAGGCATTGTTCCAGTTTCAATTTTACGATTTCTAACATTGTGCTTCCGCTCGGTGGGGCGACCTGAGGATGTACTTCTCCGATTGCCCGTGTAATGATTACTGCTTCCAGGAGAGAGACCCCTCTGTGTGTGCCCAGCGCATCACAGAAGTGATTGTACCTGGAATGGAGGCATACATTTCCTCGTATTTTCTCTACTCCTTATGCTAAAAAGCCTTGGTTTAATAAAAAATCAATCACAAAAAGTACCAGAGCCTTCGCACTCCTACTAACCATGATCTTTATATTTCTGCCCGGAATCGTGCCAAATCTACTCTTCGTCTAACCAAAAGCTCTTTCACCCGCAGTAAATGTCAAAACCTTGTTTTTTCTAATTCTTCCAGAGACTTCTGGCACCTAGCCAAAAACATCTCCTCCAATTTCACTTCTTCATATTTCTTTCCTCTCCTTAACCCTAACGGCAGCACAGCCGTCTCATCTATCTCTACGGCTGAACTCTTCTCTCAAGTTTCTGTAAATACTCCACTCTGGACGATTCTGGGCATATCCCTCCTACTCATCCCCCTCTGACTCCCTTATGCCTGTTATTAAGATTCTTAAGAAGGATGTTTTCTATGCCCGCTCTGGGCTCAACTCTCAGAAGGCTTGTGGACCTGATGGAGTGCCTCCTATTGTCTTTAATAACTGTGCTTCCGTACCGACACTGTCTGGTCAAACTCTTTCGCCTCTGCCTATCAACGTCAACTTTTCCTTCCTACTGGAAGTACGCCTTCATATAGCCTGTGCCTAAAAAGGGTGATCGTTCCAATCCCTCAAACTACCGCCCTATAGCTTTACTTTCCTGTATCTAAACTTCTAAAGCTTTTGAATCAATCCTTAACCGGAAGATTCAAAAGCACCTTTTCACTTCTGATCTTCTATCTGATCACCAGCATGGGTTCCGCAAGGGGCGTTCTACTGGCGATCTCTTTGCTCTCTTAACTGACTTTTGGTCATCCTTCCCGACACTTCCTTCAACTTAATACCCGACACTTCCTTCAACTTAATATTATCTATCTATCTTTCTTTAGACTTTGGCCAATGTCCCCCGTTCCAATGAAGGGGGGGGGGGGGGGCCTTGCCCACTCTCGGCAGATGCTCTTTCATTCACACACCCACACAACTATTCATACCAACTTAGTCCCGAGGGGCTTTAGGGCACTCATCGTTCCTGTTCCACACGCGGGCCACATACAGCACAGTTACCGGGAACCTTCTACAGTGAGGCCCGACAGCGAAAACTGCTTTACCCCCACCGCTTCATCCACCGTACCCCACTCACACTTTCCCCACCTGCGCAGGCTCAAGTGTAAGGCAGCCCCTTCTTCCTGCGTCACCATTTACCCATCTACAATTGCTTTCCATTCACGCCTATCTCTTGCACTCTCCCTTCCTTGCTCTACTGACAGACCTCGCACACCCAGCGCTCTTTCCACTCCCTCCGTCCAACCTCTTCTAGGCCTTCCTCTCACTCTCACCCCATTCACTTCAGCCTCCCACACCCTTTTCGTCAGACGTTCCTCACCCATTCTTACCATATGCCCATACCAACTCGGCACTCTCTGATCCACCCTTTCAGACAGCTTTCTCTTCACTTCCGTACTCTGCCTCACGTCCTCATTTTTCACTCTCTCCATTCTCGTTACACCTACCATACTCCTCAGGCACCTCATCCCAAACACCAGCTTTCGTAGGCCCTCCTCACACTCCGCCACAAGGGCAGTGTCATCCGCAAATAACAACGGTCTTATCTTCCACTCCTTTTCATTTTCACTCACCAGTACCAAGCCCTCACCTTGCACTCTTGCATTCATTTCCCTCATTACTCCATTCATGTACACGTTAAACAGCCATGGTGACATCACACAACCTAGCCGCAACCCCACATTCACCTCGAACCAATCTCTCTCACCTTTACCAACTCTCAAATATGCCCTACTATTTCTATAAAAGCTTTTCACTGCAGCTAATAACCTACCTCCTATTCCATACATCCGCATTACACTCCATAAAGCCTCCTTATCAACTCTATCATAAGCTTTCTCCAGGTCCATAAGGGCCAAGAGCACTTCTTTATCTTTACCTAAATACTTCTCACACCTGCCTTACCGCAAACATCTGATCCATGCACCCTCTGCCGCTTCTAAACCCACACTGCTCCTCACCAATCATACACTCTGTCCCCCATCGGACCTATCAATCAATACTCTCCCATACGCCTTGCCAACCACGCTCAACAAACTGATACCCCTAAAACTAACACACTCATACTTATCACCTTTACCTTTAAACAGTGGCACTACACATGCACTTTTCCACTCCAAGGGGACGGCCCCCTCTCTGAAACACACATTGAACAGCCTCACCAACCACTCCACAATCCCGATTCCACCTTTTTTCAGACGTTCTCCATGACACCCATCCAACCCTGGGGTTTTTCCCGCTTTCATTTTCCCTAACGCCACTTGCACCTCCTCTCTTGTGTGATGCTCCTTTCATTCTCCTCACCCATCACAGTTACTCTCCTAGCATCCCCCACAGCCACTATCACTGCCTCTCTCTCATCTTCCACATTCAACAATTCTTTAAAATATTCAGCCCATTTTCTTCTCACCTCACTCTCATTGTAAAGGCTTACAGATTGCGAGAACTACGTTCGCCTCCAATGCCGAAGGTTCAAGATAGAAAATGATAGGTATCTCAGGAAGTGGGAAGGCAAACACTTGCTAACTTAACAATAGGTTCATTAAATAACAAGTTAATAACACTAACATACCTCCTCCAACACGTACAGTAATCTAACCGTCTAGCATCCTCTCCACACAAATGCTACTACCTAAATAGTAATCACATTACAGGCAGCTAAGAAAAGAGCACGAATAAACACGAGAGAGGAATGATAGAGAAGGTTAGACTTACCTGGTGCAGAGTCGTATACACGGAAGTCAATCAGGACAACCAAGGAAGCACTGTGCACACAATCACCACAAAGGTGTAACAAACATCAACAATGAACTCCCCCAAACACGTAACAGTGATATAACCGTCTATTAAACCTCACCATAGTAGTTCAAGTATAGCAACAACACAGTCTTCAGGCCAACACTGTGGGAAGGTTAAAATAGAACAAGGTTAAAGATCACCTGGTGTGGGGTCGTGACAGTAGCACAGATGTAACTAAGCACAGCCCAAGACGAGACCAGAGGCGGCAGGATAAGAGTTCCGTCCCCTCTCTATACAGCGGCTTGAACAGGCAGAGAGAGAATCACTTCAGCCCACGAAAAATTATGTCTTCTAAAGGAGGACCTCAGCACAGAGTAGTGTGGATGTATGTTGCCGGCAGAAGGCTGGAGGTCACTGAGGATATCAACAACCCGAGATCAGACAACACCACCGATTCTCCTCGCGGGTTCGAAGCGTGCATCGGCAATTCACGTGAAGCATCACGCGTGGATAAGTTGTAGTTACGGTGGCGTGATATTCCTACGCACACGGAAACACACACAGACACACACACACACACATACACACACACACAAAGTTATGTGAGGGTTGCCGGCGGCCCTTACACTCATCTACCAGCAGCCTCCCATCTGCTCCTTTCACCTTTTCCTCTCTACCAGATTCGCCCCCTCGCACCTTTTTCACCTTACAAAACATCTTATTCCTTTCAAAATCCTCAGATAAACTTCTGCCCCACCGCTCATCCGCTCTCCTTTTCGCACGTTTCGCTTTGCGTTTCACTTCCACTCTCTTCCTTTTATACTTCTCATATGCCTCAGCTGTTCCTCTTTGCAGCCATTCTTCATATGCTCTCCTCTTCTCCCCCACTGCCATTCTCATCTCCTCATCCCACCACTCACTCCCTTTCCTCCTGCTTCCCCCCATACGCCTCATCCCACACACCTCTTTTGCGCACTTTAAAACTCCTTCCCTAAATATCAGCCACTCTTCTTCCACCCCATCCTCCTCTTTCTCATTTACTGCTTTCCACATCAACCTGACTTTCTCCTGATACTCTCTTTCTTTTTCTTTCTCATTTAGTTTACTCACTTTCAACACTTTTCTACCTTCTTGCACTCTTCGTCTTCTCCATCTCTCACCCACTCTCAACTTTCCTTCCACCAAACAATGGTCAGATATTCCACCATTCTCTCCCCTCATCACATTTACATCTAACACCCTTCCACTCATCCTCTTGCTTACAACTATGTAATCCATCAGCGCTCTATCTACCACTCTGCCTCCATCTACTCTGACCCATGTATGTATACTTATGCACATCCTTCTTCTTAAACCATGTATTCATCACTGCCAGTTCCCTCTCCATGCACACCATAATTCCCAGTTACTCCATCCACTGGCTCCTCACCAACTCTAGCATTCACATCCCCCGTCATCACTTCATTGACATTTCTTCCCATTCTTTCCACACATTCATTTAACTCACTCCAAAACTCTTCTTTCTCTTGGTCAGTTCTCTCACTACCTGGGCCATACACACTTACAAACACCCATATCTCACATCCTATCTTCATTTTCACCCACATCATCCTAGAGGAAACTTCCTTCCACTCTACCACACACTCATTCATCTCCTCACTCACTGACAGAGCCACTTTCTCCCTACCATGCCCACTCTCCACTCCTGCCGTTCTCCCCACCACATTTCTAAATCTAACCTCACCCTTCCCTCTCAGCCTCGTTTCAGTCAGTGCTAGCACATCCATCATTCTTCGCACAAATAAGCTACCTATCTCTTCTCATTAACTCACACTCGTTCCACAACCACGCACATTCAAGAGACTCAATTACTAGGGTTCTGGGAGAACGGGTCGTCCCTTCCCCCCTTTTTCCGCCTCGAGTGTTAGTGGGAACACAAATAGAGGAGGGGGGGATTCCCAGTCCCACCGCTCCCCCCCTTTTAGCCGCCTCTTACGGCACGCAGGGATACGCGGGACGTATTCTTTTCCCCGTCCCAAGGGCAGCGTAACTGAAGTTGAAATGCAAAGTTTTGGAGCCGTCTGATTAATGTAAAATCACTTTGTTTCAAGGACAAACCACCTTGTCTGGACCATGGGGTCTGTGTGGTCTGATTTTATATGTAAATCTATGTAAATCTTAGTTTCAGTGAAATTTTCTTAGTTGCGCTAAACATATCGAAAGCTTTTAATCGAGTCTGGCACAACTCTTTGCTTTCTAAACTGCCTTCATATGGATTCTATCCTTTTCTCTGTTCCTTTATCTCCAGTTTCCTTTCCGGTCGTTCTATCTCTGCTGTGGTAGACGGTCACTGTTCTTTCCCTAAACCTATCAACAGTGGTGTTCCAAAGGGCTCTATCCTATCACCGACTCTCTTCCTGTTTTTCATCAATGATCTTCTTTCCATGACAAACTGTCCTATCCATTCATACGGTAACGACTCACCTCTGCATTATTCAACTTATTTCAACAGAAGAACCTCTCAACAGGAATTGCAAGACCCCAGACTGGAGGCTGCTATCATTTCCGATTGGGGTAAAAGGAACCTTGTGTCCTTCAGTGCCTCAAAAACCCAGTTTCTCCACTATCAACTCGACACAATCTTCCAAACACCTATCCCCTATTCTTTGACAACACTCAGTTGTCACCTTCTACAGTCTACACTAAACATCCTCGGTCTATCCTTAGCTCAAAATCTCATTTGGAAACTACACATCTCTCGTACTAAATCAGCTTCCTCGAGGTTGGGCGTTCTGTATCGTCTCCGCCAGTTCTTCTCCCCCGCACAGATGCTTTCCATATATTTTTATTATAAGGACCTTGTCCGCCCTCGTATAGAGTATGCATCTCAAGTGTGGGGGGGCTCCACTCACAAAGCTCTCTTGGACAGAGTGGAGAAAGGCTCTTCATCTCATCAGCTCCCTTCCTCTTACTGGCACAACTCTGCTTTCTAAACTGCCTTTATACGGATTCTATCCTTCTCTCTGTTCCTTTATCTCCAGTTTCCTTTCCGGTCGTTCTATCTTTGCTGTGGTAGACGGTCACTGTTCTTTCGCCAAACCTATTAACAGTGGTGTTCCTCTCGGATTCTATCCTTCTACTACCTCTACTACCTCTTGAATTCCCCCGCCATGGTGCATCTCTTTCTATCTTCTATGGATATTTTCACGCTGGCTGCTCTTTTGAAATTGCTTACTGCGTGCCTCCCCACTCCCGCGGCCCCGCTGCACACGACTTTCTACTCAAGCTCATCCCTATACTGTCCAAACCCCTTATGAAAGATTTAACCAGCATCTCCATCCTTTCATCCCCTTCACTGGTAAACTCTGGAACAGCCTTCCTTTGTCTGTATTTCCTCCTGCCTATGACTTGACCTCTTTCAAGAAGAGTGTATTAAGACACCTTTCCATCCGA
Source organism: Eriocheir sinensis (assembly GCF_024679095.1). Lineage (NCBI taxonomy): Eukaryota > Metazoa > Arthropoda > Malacostraca > Decapoda > Varunidae > Eriocheir > Eriocheir sinensis. The sequence continues at coordinate 54,427 of NC_066510.1, forward strand.
AATTGACCTCTCTTTTGGCCACTCTATACTTTTCGCTTTGTGGGAGCAACAGTTAGCGGGGGTTTTTTTCTACATTTTTTTTATTGCCCTTGAGTTGCTCTCTGTGCTGTAAAAAAAAATCTTAAGCTCCATTCCTCTATAAACACTTGCCGGCGCCACAACGGGCTGGGGCCGACCATCAGACCTCACCAAGAAAGCTTACCGGCGCCATAGGGAGAAAAAAAAAATTAACAACCTTCAAGATAGAATGCTGAACACCCTTAATTTTTGCAATATTTTTAATACCCAAAGTTTTTCAGCGTTGTTTTCCCAGATATGTTTACGAATTGTTAAGGGACAAGCGAACATAAATTTCAATTTCTTGTTGCTCTTCTTCTCGCAGTCGACCACAGCAGAGTGGCGCTTCCCTTGCTGGAGGGAGATCCTTCCTCGGACTACATCAACGCCAACTACATAACGGTGAGCAACTACCTTATAAACCTCTCTCCAGGTGATCATTAGGGATACACCATTCCCCATTATTGCTTATGTGCGGCAATGATAGGTAGCATGTACAATACGTTGTAGTGTGCTGCAATGTACAGAGACTGCACGACATGATGCTGCTTAGGGTCTTTGAAAATTCTGTTGACATCTGCACCGCGCCACCGGCACAGCCGCCCAAGGCAACAAGAAAGCAACGGGGCGTAACAACGAAGTGTGCAGGGATTGCGATTACTTATTATAATTGCTCTGAACTCGGTACAGCCTAAAATAATGTACAGTATAACATTTCTGCTCAACCACAAAAATCTTACCTATTCCGTGGGCTCGCAATATCACGGTAAGGATTGTATTACTTAATTAAATAACATACAGAAATTTTAAAAATATAAGTGAAACAACAAACAAACAATAAACAGAGAAGTTCGGTTTGAGAAGTGGAAGAGTGTCAGTAAGAAGAGGGTAGTTGATCAGACGAAGAGCCTTGCATTCCAATCTGTCCCAAACAGCTGTGTGTGTGGAGTCCCCCCACAACAGTACAGTAGTCCATACGAGGGGGGACAAGACCCTTATCTATAGACAGCAAGTACAATGGGGGAAAATACTGGTGAAGAGGGTACACAACGTCTAACTTTGAGGAAGCTGATTTAGTAAGTCTATAAGAAATTTCTCTAAGACGCTGAGTTACGGATAGGTCATGAAAAAAAGGGACAATGTTAGCGAAAAATACGGGGGAATAGGCAGAAAAAGGTCGCCCTGTGAGGAAACTGAAGATAAAAGTACAGAAAGATAGAAACCTTAGGAAGGTAGATTGGACAGCAAAGATTTGTGACAGACCCTGTCATTGACTTCGAGATATCTAAGGCAACAGCAAATGTTTCACCGAAACGGCTAAAGAGCGGTTGACAAATTGTCAGTTAGGAAAGCAAGAAGATCAACATTAGAACGCCCCTTACGGAATTTGTAACTTGTGATTAGAGAAACGGTCATACGTTGATAGCTGCTGAAGAACTTTCCTGTTAAGGATTGTTGCAAACCCTTTTGGAATACAAGAAAGCAAATCTATAGGACGATAGTTTTGAAGGATTAGAGCGGTCACCCTTCTTAAGCAAAAGCTACTTGTAGGCATATTTCCAGAAAGAAGAAAAGGTAGCTGTTGAAATGCAGAGAAGAAAGAATTCGACCAAGCAGGGTGTTAGCAAGGAAGGAGTTTTTGGCGAGTCACAGAACAGATTTGGCGCGATATCGGCAGAAATGCAAGAGTTCGAAGGTTCAGGTACCTTTAGTGAGCTGCCTCTATCTCTGACAACACTAGAACAACCGCCTTCCCCCATTCCTCCCTCACCCTCTTAAAGTTACTCTCTTATTTTTTTAATTTCTCACGCCAGTTACCCGGTACCTCCACCTCCCTCCCCCTCCTCTGACTGCTCCTCACACGTGCATCTCTGCTGGTCTCTCCCGCCTCCCTCCCCCTCCCTCCGGGGGTTTCGCGAGGAAAAAATATATGCGGCCTTATAACTAACAATCCACTTGTCTCCCAACCTTAATTTTTGTATATCTGGAGTCCCCTCTCCTTCTAGTGTGAGGGTGGCAAGGTAAAGAAAAAACACGGTAGAATGAATCTCCTACATCGCCAGTCGTTAAAACCCATAAAATTATGGACGCACACAGCGGCTACCGACCACTGGTCACCGTTATTTACAAGCATTTTGATTGTCTTCATGAAAATTATTAGGAAAACATTAGATTTTTGCCACTTACCTGGGTGGCGTGATGCCCGAAATTTACTGTTCACGACTAAAATAGGCTACAGGTGGCGGCGGTTCACTAGTTTAACACTAACTAGCGGTAAGACCTAATTACTTCTTTTCTCACTTTTCCCCCGCCGGTCTTCCCCCCGTCACCCCCTCCTCTCTAGTGAAGGGGTATATTATATACACTCAAGCCGCGTCTTCTCCAACACACGTGACTTATTACCGATTTTCACATCCCCCCCACCTTTGTTCTTCCATCTTCCCCTTATGTACCAATTTTGTTTGTATGTGCGTTTGTGTGAATATTGTCTGCGTAGGTTGACATTTAAGTGTTGGTGTATGTGTGGAACAATGTGTATGAGTGGACAACAAGAGGACATGGACGGACAGTCAGAGATAAACGAGTACAAGAAAAGTTAACAATGAAGACGCGACAAGACAGACAGAGAGACAATGGAAATACACTTAATGAGTTTGCGCTTGCAGCGCTACATTTTCTTAGTGTCACTGAGGGGAAGGAGCACGCAGTTTGAGCGGTGACTGCTACACCAACATCTCTAGTTGAACTGTGATATACCCCATGTACAATGTATAACACCCCCCCTCAAGGGGGACACTCAAGCCGCGGCTTCTCCAGCACAGAGACAGGCGCCCATCCCCAACTCCAATGTCTGCCAAACTGTCCCTCATCACTAGGGGATGGGCAGGTACCAGTACCAGTATCGGTACTAACGGTACCAGCTAAACGGTACGGTCCCGGTACCAGATTGCTTGGATTTATTTATTAGTTTTATTGATAATTCTTCATGTCCGATTCTTTTTTTTTTTTAGGTTGCTAATATATATTGTTATATGTTGTACATCCATAATAACTATACATGCTATTTTTTTTATCGAAAAAATAAATATTCACTTCATTCAGAGAGAGAGAGAGAGAGAGAGAGAGAGAGAGAGAGAGCGTATAACAGAAGAAACATCCTAATTAAGGGCAGAAATAAATGAGAGGAAAAAGTTGGGTAGGCGGTGGCCGAACTGGTAGCCTACTGGGCCCACATTCACCGCGTGATGGACGACGCGGGTTCGAATCCCCACGCTACCACTCGGATTTTTCAGTCACCGCCGAGTGGCTTAAAACTACCCACATGCTGTCCTGAAGACCACCCATCAACCCGGACTCTAGAGGAAGCCGTCCAAGCGAATCAAGAACGAGTTCCGGGGGGCAGCATGAGCCAATGCAAGATGGCGCCACTATAAACACTCGGCTGCGCCAGAACGGGCTGGGCCGACCATGAGGCTCCACCTGGAAGAAGCCTTGGGCCGACCATCAGGCCCCACCGGGAAGATGCCTACCGGCGCAATAGGCAACAACGTAAAAAAAAAAAAAAAAAAAAAAAAACCTGTGTGTGACACACACACACACAGTGGACTTTTTCCTCTCATTTATTTCTGCCCTTAATTAGAATGTTTCTTCTGTTGTACTCTCTCTCTCTCTCTCTCTCTCTCTCTCTCTCTCTCTCTCTCTCTCTCTCTCTCTCTCTCTCTCTCTCTCTCTCTCTGAATGAAGTGAATATTTATTTTTTCGATAAAAAGTAGCATGTTTGGTTATAATGGATGTACTCGATCAGAGTCTAATAACAATATAATATATATATATATATATATATATATATATATATATATATATATATATATATATATATATATATATATATATATATATATATATATTAGCAACCTAAAAAAGGAATCGGACATGAAGAATTATCCAGTAAATCCGATAAATAAACCCAAGAATAAAATAATGGAGACGGGAGCTATGATGGAAACGAAAAGCAGGACAAAATGGTGGGAACTTGGAAGGCGGTCAGCGAGGCAGTAACTCAGCAGCCAGCACAACATTCAAGGCTTATAGTCTCCACAGGGCCCATTAGTCCGCTTGCCACCCACATAGGTCCTGTACTTTAACCTTGTTTTTGCTGGAAGTGTATTGTTTTTTCATGGATTCTTACTCACATGGGTCTATTGAGAAATTCTAGCTTGGTTGCCGGAGCGGCAACCTTGGGGAACTCCGCTAATTTGCATAAATCCAAGATGGCCGCCATTGGCGGAAGTGGAAAATAACTTTTCAACCATTTAACTTACAATAGTGTGTTATACCTCTTTCCCATATAAATTTGAGGTGAGGAATCGATTTCTGAGGTCGTTTGTGTGATTTGAGGTCAAATTCATAGTCAAAGGTCAAGTTGAATGCCATTTTAGACTACTGAGGGGATGAAAATAATTGACCAGAGGAATTGATTTCTCAGGTACATTTTGTGATTTGGGATCAAATTCAGGATCAGTGACCAAGTTGAAAGTCATTTATTGTTAAGTATCAAATTACATAATGCTAATGACATTTTCAGAGTGATGCTGAAACATTTTTTTATATATTTGGTTAACATCGATTATTCCCATTCATCATCAGTACCGACAACATGATCAAGATGTCCAGTTTCTTTGCCATCTTCCATATCTTCTTGTCTTTCCTCATCCTCTTCATCTTGGTCTTCCTCCCCTGTCTTAAATGGATTAAAGCAAGCATCACTACATTCACAAGAACAGTACACAGTGCATGACATTTTCCCATGGTGACAACTGCAACGTTCAGTGCTGCAGACTTTCATAACAGCCTTACAGCTGCATCGCACTACATCCATAAGTTCTTGGGGCCCTGGGGGTTGATTGGAGGTTGTTGGTCCTGGGATGCCATCTTTGATTTTCCACCCATACTTCGTGATGTCAAGTTCAGGTGGAGCTTCCTGGTCAGCAGATTTTGCAAGTATGGTCTGCAGATGAGCACGTAAGATGTGCAGGAACAGATTATGCTCTGTTGGTGGTAGCGACATTATCTTGATCCGCTTACCAAACTTCTTTGTGTAAATCTGGTACCTCGCCACATTCATCGATGTCCCTGCTGTTGACCATATAGAGCACAGAAGAACGTCTGTCCTGCTTCCATGAGCTGTGCATGGGTGGCATCACGCTCACCCAAGACTGAGTACAGGCCTGGGAAGTCACCAGCTCTCAGGGTCTTCAGGGCTGACACTTTCCCCTTGCCATACAGGTATGAGGTGGTATCTGAACCGGTAAGATAGTGCATTCCCAGGATCTGCAAGCACTTGGGGCCAAGTTGTTCACAGGTGGCATTGATGTCCCAAATGGCTCCATTCCATCGCTCCATTTGTACTGTGGCCTGGATCTTGTTTCGGTACACCCAGTAAACAAGCAGTACAAAGACATCAGTGTCATCTGAGAGAATGCGAATCACTTCCGTGTCACATTGAGCAGTCTTGAGGAGGTATGACATCATTGTTATGTCTGCTTCATCATGGTTGAACACACCCTTGCTAGCGCTCTCCACAGTGACTTCTTCACCAAAGCTGTAGGCACTAAGAACTTTTGATAGCTGCAACTTGTTGTGCTTATTCCTCATGATAGCGTCTCGACTGGGTAGTGGTGTGTTGGTGGTCAAGTCATAATTGATGGCGCCAAGGCCAGCACGTCGCATACGCTCATGGTCCTTTGCAGACACATTGTGATACTTGTCGAAGACTAACACTTTCTTGCCATGGAGAGAGGATAATCTTGTCTTGATGGACTTAACTATATGTGATGCATCACCTCTTGATGGCCAAACAATGTGGTAGAGGAGCTGGCTTGCATCAACGATGGTAACATCAGGGGGTGATGGTCGTTGTGCCTGTATACAGAGTTTGTGAGCTAGTGGAGCTTTACTACCTTTTCTCAAACAACCATACTCGTCGATGAGTGAGGGGGGTATTGGGCATAGCTCATATTGGAAAATGGTTGCTAGCTTCATCTGGCGTTGCTGTCCGACTGTCAGCAGCCTGAAGAAGATAGTTTCCAGCTCAAAGATTGTCTTGTCTCCTACTTTCATACCTTTCTTAATGTGTTGCATTGTCTTGATGCAGCTAGAGATGGGTTCATGGAATCCATTGGGGAGGGATGTCTGGAACTGAGCAGCCATTCTCTCGCCTATATCGACTGATTCGGCAATATTCACCTCAGCTTCAGGGGGGGCGAATCTGCCATTGGCGATATTATACAGGTGTGGCGACTGATTTTCCAGTGGGTGAGACATTTTAGACAGCTCGAGCAAGATTCGACGTCTGTCATCTGCATCCATCTCCCTCCTCTTCCGCCCTTCCTCCTTGTGACGTGGTCCAGTCTTTGTAGTACTTGGTGCAGCTTGGTCCTCATTTTCCTTGACTGGGGGGTCAGGGTAGATGTGCGCCATGGTGTCTGAGAGGTATGCAGTGACAGGAAAAGAATTAATCCATTCCTCTACCATCTCTGGAGAAAGGGTCATACCCTTAAGACCACCTTTGCCAATTCGAATGGCAGTTTGCTCACCAAACTGGTCAGAGCTAACACTATTCCAGCCACCTTCCTGGTGACGGCATACAAAAGCACCTGACATGAGCTCCGATTTAGCTTCAGGTGGCAGAAGGTGGCGCATCTCGAGAAGGTGATGGGTGATGTAGCGGGCATAATGGTGATGGCCAGCAACGAAGAAGTAGGGGAGCATACGCTGGAGTGTGAGCTGCTGCAGTAGGAAATCTCCCTCCCTTTCACTACGAATCAGATGATGAACAAGTAGAGTAGGCTTTATCAGGTTATCTACCCAATGCCTGCCAGTTGGGTGTTGTCGACACATTTCAAGGTAGTCACTTAATTCCTGGAATGTTTTGGGGCCAGTGGAGAGAAACTTGCTCAGGAGAGCAGTTGAAACCATCCGGAATGCACGCATGGCCCGAACCCAAGACTTGCCACTCATGATAAATTCAGCATAAAAAAAAAATCAGTATTTTTAAAATGGTTGAATTTGACCTTTGACCATGAATTTGATCTCAAAGCACACAACCAACTTCAGAAATCGATTCCTCTCCTCAAATTTATGTGGAAAACAGGTATCACATGCTATTATAAGTGAATTTGTTGAAAAGATATTTTCCACTTTCGCCAATGGCGGCCATCTTGGATTTATGCAAATTAGCAAAATTCCCCAAGGTTGCCGCTCCGGCAACCAAGCCAGAATTTCTCTATAGACCCATGTGAGTAAGAAACCATGAAGAAACAATACACTTCCACCAATAACAAGGTACCCAATCTGGCAAGTGGACTACATGCCGGTACCGCATGGCGACTGGCGAGCGCCGCTCGGCACACGGTACCGGTACCTGGTGCCGAGAAGAATCGATTCAGCCGGTACCGGGTACCGGGATCACTCGGCACTGACCATTGCCACTAGTGCCGGTACCGTTTGGATCTTTGTGACGCTCGGCGGCGCGCGGAACTGGCCAGTCGCCATTTTTTTAATTTTTTTTATTACAGCTAAGGAGACAGTTCAAGGGCGTAAAAAGAAAATATATAAAAAAAAGCCCGCTACTTACTGCTCCTGAATAGGGGTCGAAGGAGTGTCCAAAAAGGGAGGTCAATTTCGGGAGGAGAGGTGTCCTGATACCCTCCTTTGAAAGAGTACAAGTCGTAGCCAGAAGGAAATACAGATGAAGGAAGATTGTTCCAGATTTTACCAGCGTGAGGGGTGAAAGAGTGAAGATGCTGGTTGACTCTTGCATAAGGGATTTGGACAGTATAGGGATGAGCATGAGTAGAAAGTCGTGTGCAGCGGGGCCGCGGGAAGGGGGGAGGCATGCAGTTAGTCAGTCTGCATGAAAATATCGATAGAAGATAGAAAGAGAGGTAACATATGGCGGCGGAATTTGAGAGGTAGAAGACTATCAGTATGAGGAGGAGAGCTGATGAGACGAAGAGCCTTTGACTCCACTCTGTCAAGGAGAGCTGTGTGAGTGGAGCCCCCCCCACACATGAGATGCATACTTCATACGAGGGCGGACAAGGCCCCTGTATATGGATAGTAACTGTGCGGGGGAGAAGAACTGGCGGAGACGGTGCAGAACGCCCAGCCTCGAGGAAGCTGATTTAGTAAGAGATGAGATATGAAGTTTCCAGTTGAGATTTTGAGTTAAGGATAGACCGAGGATGTTTAGTGTTGAAGAAGGTGATAGCTGAGTGTTGTCAAAGAATAGGGGATAGTTGTTTGGATGATTGTGTCGAGTGGATAGGTGGAGAAACTGTGTTTTTGAGGCGTTGAAGGACACCAGATTCCTCTTGCCCCAATCGAAAATAATAGTAAGGTCTGAGGCTAAGCGTTCTGTTGCCTCCAGCGGTACCGGTATGAGCCCTGTGGAGACGATAAGCCTTTAATGTTGTGCTGGCTGCTGAGTCACTGCCTCGCTGACCGTCTTCCTAAGGTCCCACCATTTTGTCCTGCTTTTCGTTACCATCATAGCTCCCGTCTCCATGATTTTATTATTGGATTTATTGGATGATTCTTCATGTCCGAATCTTTTTTTTAGGATACTGATATATATTGTTATTGTTATTAGACTATGAGTACATCCTTAATAACTACGTATACATGTGCTCTTCTTTTTATCGAAAAAAATATTCACTTCATTCAGGAGAGAGAGAGAGAGAGAGAGAGAGAGAGAGAGAGAGAGAGAGAGAGAGAGAGAGAGAGAGTTTTCCTTACAGAAAATTTATTTAGGAACTTCATCAGACGGTATTAAGATAAAGAAAACTCTTTTGGGTACCGGTACCTGAGTTTTCGGTACCGGTACTACCGGTATTCAAATTAACGGTACCTGCCCATCCCTACTCATCACACCCACACACGTCCACACCTACTACTCCCCTACCTTCCTACATCGTGTTTCCCTATTTCTCATTCTTGTAACGAGTAACAGAGGAAGATTCCGTAGCTTTAGTCACTTTTATCCCCTAGTCAGCCTTGTGAGTCAGAAGGCAAAGTGTTAAGTTCCTATGTAAGGCCAGTGAGTCAGGATTGTTCTTTTTTTTTTTTTTTTTTTTTTTTTACAACAAAAGAGTATATGCGGCCTCAAGGGCAACCAAAACAGTGTATAAAAAAAAGCCCGCTACTTGCCGTTCCCAACAACAGAAATAGTAGAGTGGCCAAAATAGAAGTCAATTTCGGGTGGAGAGGTGTCTTCATACACTCTTCTAGATAGAGGACAAGTCGTAGGCAGGAGGAAATACAGATAAAGGAAGGCTGTTCCAGAGTTTACCGGTGTAGGGGATGAAGGAGTGAAGATGCTGGTTAACTCTTGCATAAGGGGTTTGGATAGTATAGGAATGAGCATGAGTAGAAAGTCGTGTGCAGCGGGGCCGCGGGAGGGGGGGGAGGCATGCAGTTAGCAAGTTCAGAAGAGTAATCAGCGTGAAAATATCGATAGAAGATAGAGAGGCAACATGGCGGCGGAATTTAAGAGGTAAAAGATTATCGGTAAGAGGAGGAGAGCTGATGAGACGAAGAGCCTAAGGCCTGTACCAAGAGTCACGAAGGTTTAGTGACGAAGATCGAAGGGAAGGACCATGCGTACCTAGAGTTACTAGCATTTTTGGAACGAAGGTCTGCGGGAGAGACGAAGGGAAGGCAAGGTCTACCACGTGTCTCCCCTTATACCTTCGAAGAAAATATATTCATTTTCCAAATTTGGCGTGGCAAATAGCTGCTGTTCAGTTAAAACAACCTGAGAAAATATTTTCCCTAATTGGAAAGTCGTACATTATAGATGCAGCGAATATGTTTGTGTTGTTTACAATAACAGCATGCGCCTTCAAAGCACAGAGGTACCAGCCAGGCGGGAACCTTCGTGGCTCACATTCTCCAACGATCTATGGCTTTTCAAATTCTTTCTCATTTCAGTTAAGACATCTGGCTCTGCAAGTGCAAACAAAGGGTATCTTAATAACTTATATCATGTAAATAACGAATATTAATGGAAAAAAACATGAAATCATAAATAATAACTGTTGAATGCGATGCTAGGCTATTTAGAATATTAGGCTAACCATGTTATTTATACGTGCAACATCAAAATTCCTTATGTATAGACACTTGCAGAGTCGTATGTCACTTTATATCCCTTAATGAGATGAAATATGAGTATCTGAAAGGCTAATGATCGTTCGAGTATGTATCAAACTACAGGCCTACTGTTTGATATACAAGTTGTTTCTTCGTGTCCTTGTATGGTATATTATCGATGCAAATCTTTTGTTTGCGGTTCATATACGATGGTTTGAGGATTTTTTGTATACACAAACATTCAAATGTATCACTGAAAATAAAGTTGATCTTCACGCAATCACAAACTCACAATGCGCAGGTGCCACATCTACGTTCACGAGTGGACAGACGGAATGAAACGGACAATATTATGGCTGTAATAGCACCATGGAGGTATTATACCTCCCTGAATAGCACTGTGTGTTTGTATGTCTGTGCATGCATCATATCTGGTAGGTGAAAAGTAGGCTGCAGTGCGTGTATGTGCATTTACCTTCCCGAGCGACTTGTGGTAAGGACTGAAGGCACGGTCTGAGACCGTGCCTACACTGTCGAAGGGAAGATACACGGCTCGACCTTCATGACTCTTGGTACGGACCTTAGGGCCGCTTTCACAGTCGTTTTGTTTGTTTTGATCGTTACCAATGGCGCCGATCGATGCTATAGTTTTCCACGTGAAACTGGCCTATGGGGTAGTGGCGGCTGCAGACGAAGCGAGAGATGTTGAGAGTGTGTGCTAAGGTGCGGGGCTAGGCTAACCCCGCAGCCGCCACTACCCCATCAGCCAGTTATACGTGGAAATATTATAACGGCGATCGCCGCAATTGGTAACGATCAAAATAAACAAATGACTGTGAAAGCGGCCCTTAGACTCCACTCTGTCCAGGAGAGCTGTGTGAGTGGAGCCCCCCCACACGTGAGATGCATACTCCATACGAACTGAGTCCACACGAGACTCAGTGCTCTAGCGTCGAGGCTCACCTCTCCGAGATTTTTGTTCAAGGAGTTTCAGGTGTATTTTTCGTCCTGTTGGACAATTTGTGTTATGTAGTGCCTCCACCAAGGACCGCACGTAACCTTACGTTATGTTGTTAAGAAGAAAATATACTAACCTGAGCAAGTATTTTTTCTTGTGAATCCCGGTCTATATAAGTGTGCAGACATCACTTGCTCCAAAACTCTTATTCTTTTATTAATGAATATATGCTACCACTCCCACATTGAGTAGTAATTCCCCTCACATCATATCAGTTGCGAGGGTTGACACGGTTGCTTTAAGTCTGGAGGGTGAGCGAGAAGTGCGTGCCTCACGTTCTCTCCTCCTGGGGCGTTTCATGCTCCTCCCCGCGACCTAAAAATTAACTTTCATTATCGTTGTGTCCTCCTTCCTCTCCTTTCATTTTATTTCTCTCCACGAAGCTGGGAAAAATTCCTAGATCGTGGAGTGGTGGCACCTACCCATGATCAGCCCCAGAGTATTGTCAATTTTCGAACACCTCCGGTTCTCCTTCACCCTTAGTATACCTCCCTTTTTCTTTGTATCAGCCCCTAAAACTGCAGGATCCACATACTTTGTAATTATCACTGATTATATTATTTTTTTTATCATGAATATTACTATTCACTATATTTATTTTTGTTGTAATAAGTGCGCCTACAAGCCACCCTTCCTTCACCTCAGGACGCTCGTGGGAGGCAGCTGTTCGTGGCCTGCCAGGGCCCAACAGCCAGCACGGTGGGGGACTTTTGGCGGCTAGTGTGGCACGTCGGTGCCACGGTGGTGGTCATGCTTACTAACTTACGGGAAAAGGGAAAGGTGAGTAAGCTACTTGGTTGAGAGAGAGAGAGAGATTTATCTGCAAGTATTTCCATTTATTATCTCCTGCTGACTAACCTAAGTGAGGCTGAAGGAATTCGTAGTTTAGTTTTCCAGTGATTTTGAAATATTTTCATGGCCCCGGTGGGGCCTGATGGTCGGCCCAAGGCTTCTTCCAGGTGGGGCCTGATGGTCGGCCCAGCCCGTTCTGGCGCAGGCGAGTGTTTATAGTGGCGCCATCTTGCATTGGCTCATGCTGCCCCCCGGAACTCGTACTTGATTCGCTTGGACGGCTTCATATAGAGTCCGGGTTGATGGGTGGTCTTCAGGACAGCATGTGGGTAGTTTTAAGCCGAAAAATATAAATAGATGAAAAAAATATTGACTATTATGTATAAAAGAAATCAGTTGGAAAAAAAAATTAAAAACTTATAAGATGAAAGTATAATAAAGAAACAAATGGAAAAATCCACAATGATATATAAAAAAAAGAATATTGAGAGCAATGATAAAAATAATCAAATATATAAAAATGAAAATTAGAAGTTGAGAAAACTTGGCTTCGAGTGATGTATTCTAAAGTACAGGAGACTTCGCAGTGTTATAATTTCCACGTACTATAAAATTATTGATTCCAAATAAATTCCTAACAAGTTATTTTTTTGAAGAATATGTATATGGCATTCAGTACTTTGACAAGCTTGCCCTGGCCAACCAATCACCCCCATCCCCTTTTCCTGGGGACTGCTAAGGTGGTGCAAATGAGAGACAAGCTCTTTGAGAAAGGCCCAGGTTAACCTCAGGCAGGCTCTCCGTGTGGTTGCCTGGAACATCCTGAACCTCGCAGAGGATCATCGACTACCCCATTTGTTCGATGACCTCTGGGGTTGAGGCTGGATATAGTGTGGCACACCGAGACGAGGAGACCTGGCAATGGAGAGATCAGTAGTGGGGGTTATACATCCTACTGGTCTGGTCAAAGCGGTGGCGCTCGTTTCAGAGGAGTAGTTATATCAATTTCTAGCCGACTGCAATCTTCTGTTGTTGGGGTTATTCCGTTTGATGAGCGTATGATGCTTGTGAGGTTGAAGTATACCCTGAGCTTTATATCTCTTAATGCAGTATACGCCCCTACCGAGATGTATGGACCTGACGAGAAAGAGACGTTCTATGCCAAGCTCGACTCAATGTTCGAGTCGGGTCAACCATTGCTACCCACGAGACACACTCATTGTCTTAGACGCCTTCAATGCATCCACTGGCACAAATATAGCTGGCTACGAGCTGTGTTAGTCCCCATTGCTCTGGCAGCAGAAACATAAACAGTAATTTCCTTCCGATCTTTGCAAAGTTCAGAAGGTTGATAATTGCTGGTTTCTGGATTCAGAGACGCGAACATCGCCGCTGCACTCGGTATAGCAATGCTGGCGGTGTGGCAAAGGAGATCGACCACATCCTCGTTAGTACTCGTTGGACAGCCCTTCAGTACTGTAGGGTTTTCTGGGATGCTGAATTCTTAGTGACCGACTACAGACTTCTTGTTGCATAAATAAAAATACACATTAGGTCCAAGAAAATCTCAAGATGCAATCCTCCGGGATTCCATCTTGAGAAAATGAGGGACCAGGCGTCTGGGCAGGAATACCTAGTGGCGGTCTCAATTCAATTTGAGGTGGTTGGTACTCTGTAGGACCCTGGGAATTGTGGGATACCTTTAAACTTTTAACTTTGAAAGGTGTCGTGGAATGCATTGGAGAGTGTCCAAGGTCTAGGAGTGGAGTTGCTTCGGGGGAGACACTGGAGAATAGAGTGGAGATTCGCGATGCCAAGCTGGTGGAGGACTCTGTCACGAAGGACTAAATTCCTTCTTATGAGGGAAAAGGAGAGGTATGTCAGGGGTCTCGCTGAGAACGTTTAGGGTAGTCTTAATGCAAACGTTCTAAAACCTGCCTTCCGAGCTCTGAAGAAGCTCCGCTCCAAATCCACATCCCAGACGAGTACTATCCAAACGGTTGATGGACAATAGTATCAGATGCGGATGGGAATTGGGTAGTTGTTTACGACAGAGACCCCAAGCAGACAGTTCCCTCTTGCTGGTTGGCGATGGCGGCCGTTGGCCCACAAACAAACAAACCTCCATGATCTCTTGCGGAGATTGGAGAGGCTGTGAGGAAGGAAGGTGAAGGGTGGAGAGGCAATGAGATCTGTAATATCAGCACAGAGAAGCTGAAATTTGGGATATAAGCCATAATCCACGGGCAGTGAGCTCGATGTCAAAATCTAGCATGACTGGGAGACTGGGTGTGGCGTCAATAGCAGTTTGGGTGACAGTGTTCTGTCGAGAGTAGAGCTCAGAGTAGTGCTCTACCAATCTCTCCAGCTGCTTCTGTTTTTCTATGATGATCTCGCCAATGAGGGACCTGTGGGGGCAGTCTTGTTCTGGGTGTGGCCAAGGGCTTTCTTGATGCCGTCGTACATCCTCCGCAGGTCACCGGTGTAAGACGCTCTCTGAATGTCCTTGCATACCTCTAGCCAGTACTGGTTGGCACATCTTCTGGCTGCTGCTTGGACCTGGCTGCGAGCGCTGCGGAGCTGATGAAGATTGCTCTGGCTGGGGTTATCCTTGTATGAGAGGGCTGCTGCTTGCTTTTGGTCAATGAGAAATTGCATGATGTGAGCATTGGCTTCGAACCAGTCATCTGATTGACGGGTCTTCTTTCTATTGGCTTCGAACCAGTCATCTGACTGACGGGTCTTCTTTCCAAAGGTGTCAGAGGCAGTCTGATAGATGGTGCCTGGAAGTTGGCTCCAATTCTCAGAGCAGGATTCCAGTTGTTGATGTCTTCTGCTGAAGGTGGTGTTGAACCGTTCAGCCAACTCCATGATCTTCATGTTGTTAATGTTGGGTTTCGGTTTGCCTGGGTTTCTAAGAGTGATAGAACTTCTTTGGCTAGGTCTTGATCTTGCAGCATACAAGCGAGTGGTCCGAGTCACAATCTGCGCTATGGTACGTGCGATTGATAAACGCGTTCTGATGGAATTTCTTCGCATAAGGATGAAGTCTAATTGGTGCCAGTGCTTGGAGCGTGGATGACGCCATGAGACTGTGCTGCTGTTTAGTTCTGAAGAAGAAGTTGGAAATGCAGAGACCATGGTAGAAGCACAGTTTGAGCAAGCGTTGGCCGTTCTCATTCATGGAGCCCACGCAAAAGTGTCCGAGGACAGAGGGCCAGGAGTCACAGTCTGATCCCACACGTGCGTTGAAGTCACCAAGAACTATCAGGGTCTCAGAGCTTGGTATGCTGAGAACAGAAGAGAGGTGTCGTAGAACTCATCTTAGACTTTGGGAAGGGCTTTGAGTGTGGGCCTATAGACTCTGAGCAGGGTGGCTGACCCAGTTTTGGTGTTGAGGCGGAGGCTGAGGACGCGCTCTGTGCCATTGATACCAGGTTTTACTGAGGATAAGAGGCTGTTCTTAAGCAAATCCAATGCCGTGTTCCCGAGGG
>NC_066510.1:162274-240071 GCF_024679095.1 Eriocheir sinensis
TATTTCCCAAGTCTCTTATGGATCGGCTTAAGGAGAAATTAGGACCAATCAGCGCGTGCGGTGAGCGCGGGGGTGCTGGGGGGGTCTGGCTAGGCCAGAATTGATGGGTAACTATGCCAGTGTGCGCCTGACTTTTATTTTACTATTATCCTTACCATTTTTATCGGCGTTACAGACGCCGATCAACAAATTGTTCATCTTTTTAATGCTACTGTGCGCATGACTCTTATTTTACTATTCTCCTTACTATTTTTAAGATTTAATACTATACTTAGAATTGAAAGTGGAGAGAGATTTTGTTTCTTCTCCTATTCCCTTGTTTCTACATATTAGGGATATCTTAATAAAATAATAAATATTATTTCTAATAAAAAAAGTTTTCAGGATGTGTCTATTATAATAACTTCTCCATCTGCCTATCTCTTCTCATTCCTTTTCCCTTGTCATGTACATATTAGTAACTCTTAATTAAATAATACGTTATTGTTGTTAGAAGTGGAAATGTGGAGAGGAAAGGGAGGATATAGTGGGAAACGAATGGGGGAGAGGAAAGGGAGGATGTGTGACCTGAGTCTAGGTGCGTGACCTCAGACTAGAGTCTTGAGGGGTTAGTCATCCACTGCACTCCACCATGGCAACATGTGGGGAAGGGTTTAGTTCTGAAGAAGGGATTTTTGCTACAGCTACAACGGTGAAGGACGACATTGTGCAGTTCCGCTTAAATGTTAAAACGATAGAAGAGTTCGTGCTTTGGAGCACGCTGGCCAGTGGTGGAACCAGGGAAGCCCCCTTAGGACCTAAATCGCGCCCTTTCAAAGATTCATTGAGATCTGGGGGGGGGGGGATCATTCCTGTGAACACTATTACTACTACTACTACTTCTACTACTACTACTACTACAACTGCTAATAATAATGATAATAATAATAATAATAATAATAATAATAATAATAATAATAATAATAATAATAATAATAATAATAATAATAAAAGAAATAATAAACATACAAAGCAAATAAAAGAAATTGCGAACATTCTCGTATCAATTAATTTTGTAGTTGTACAAAAAAAAAAAAAAGCGCGCCAAGCGCCAGATGGATTTGGCTACTCTACACATGGTTCTGAGATCATGACTCTACTGTACTCTCAGCGCCCCAGCCACGCAGCCAGTCAGTTGTCGTCTTGTAGGCACCGGGCAGCCTGGGCATATATATATATATATATATATATATATATATATATATATATATATATATATATATATATATATATATATATATATATATATATATATATATATATATATAAACTTTCTCAGTTCCGCTAGACATATCGAAAGCTTTCGATAGAGTCTGGCACAAGTTTTTGCTTTCTAAACTGCCCTCTTTCGGATTCTATCTCTCTTTCTTTTCTTTATCTCCAGTTTCCTTTCCAGCCGTTCTATCTCTGCGGTGATAGACGGTCACTGTTCTTCCCCTAAAACTATTAACAGTGGTGTTCCACAGGGCTTTGTCCTATCACCCACCCTCTTCCTGCTTTTCATCAATGATCTTCTCTCCATAACAAACTGTTCTATCCACACATACGCTGACGACTCAACTCTGCATTATTCAACTTCTTTCAATAGAAGACCTTCTCAAGAGGAATTGCATGACTCCAGACTGGAGGCTGCAGAACACTTAAAGATAGATAGCTAGGTTGCTGTGTGCTTTGGATTATTTAATTATTCTTAATTTCCAGCGAGTTTCTTTGTTGCTTTCAATAAACTTAAGAGCAGGTTTTATCTGGCCTTTGCTTGTCCTATGAGAGATGTGACTGGTCAGATATTTAAATAATAAAGGAAAGGAGGTGCTGTGAGTCTGATAACTCAATTTTCAGATATTTTATTTTATATTTTTTATTGCTGAGAATTTACGGGATTTTCAAAGAACCCCACATAAAATTAACCTCAGACCATGCTATCATTCCCGATTGGGGTAAAAGGAACCTTGTGTCCTTCAGTGCTTCAAAAACCCAATTTCTCCGTCTATCAAATCAACACAATCTCCCAAACACCTATCCCCTATTCTTCGACAACACTCAGCTGTCACCTTCTTCAACACTAAATATCCTCGGTATATCCTTAGCTCAAAATCTCAACTGGAAACTTCACATCTCTTCTCTCATTAAATCAGCTTCCTCGAGGTTGGGGGTTCTGTATCGTCTCCGCCAGTTTTCTCCCCCTCATAGATGCTTTCCATTTATAGGGGCCTTGTCCGCCCTCGTATGGAGTATGCATCTCATGTGTGGTGGGGCTCCACTCACACAGCTCTCCTGGACAGAGTGGAGTCTAAGGCTCTTCGTCTCATCAGCTCTCCTCCTCTTACTGATAGTCTTCTACCTCTTAAATTCCTCCGCCATGTTGCCTTTCTTTCTATCTTCTATCGATATTTTCATACTGACTGCTCTTCTGAACTTGCTAACTGCATGTCTCACCCCCTCCCGCGGCTCCGCTGCACTCGACTGTCCACTCTAACCCATCCCTATACTGTCCAAACCCCTTATGCAAGAGTGAACCAGCACCTTCACTCCTTCATCCCTTGCACTGGTAAACTCTGGAACTGCCTTCCTTCGTCTGTAATTCCTCCTGCCTATGACTTGCCCTCTTTCAAGAAGAGTGTATCAAGACACCTTTCCATCCGAAATTGACCTCTCTTTTGGCTATTCTTATCTGTTTACTGTTGTGGGAGCGGCGAGTAGCGGACTTATATATATATATATATATATATATATATATATATATATATATATATATATATATATATATATATATATATATATATATATATATATATATATATATATATATATATATATATATATATATATATATATATATATATATATATATATATATATATATATATATATATATATATATATATATATATATATATATATATATGGCATGGCGCCCATCTTGTATATCAGCCCCCCGCTTCACCTGGAGCTGGATCCGCCACTGACGCTGTCTGTACATGCAGGGAAGCAACACCTGCTTCAGCGTTAAGCATGAATGTCCCGCAATGGAGAGGAAGGTCCTTCATCAAAAACTCGCCTGCCACCTTTGTGTTCACATCGTTGAAAAGAAGAAAACGTTTACTGGGTATGTACATGTAACAAAGTTTTACAAAAAAAGAAACACAAAGGAAGATGGATGGTGATCCTGAGTTTTCCTTCATCATGTTGTTTAATTCTATTGAACGTTTAAAAACAAATGGCAAACTTGCTCTAACATTTATCGTGTAGATGTAGCTGTGTTTACCATTGATTGAAATCATTCTGTGTTCATTACAGGAAACTGTAAATAGTTTGTGCGGTTTTGTCTTTTATAAGTTTATTAAGAGCTTAAGAACATTAGAACATAGGGAGACTTCAAGAGGCCGAGTGGCCTACACAAGGCAGCTCCAGATTCCCTCCCACTACCACCTGTCATCCTCGTCCATGTCCAGTCTACTCTTAAAAAAAGCTGCCGTCCCTGCACTCACTATGTGATTGCTGAGTCTATTCCATTCCCCCACCACCCTATTACTAAAGCAATGCCTGCCTATTTAATAATAATAATAGAAATAAAATAATAATAATAATAATAATGATAATAATAATAATAATAATAATAATAATAGTAATAATAGTAATAATAATAATAATTATAATAAAAATAATAACTTCGTTTTTTGCATTCATCCATCTCTCAATGCCTTTTCTTCATTTACTTTGTTGCATCTAATGATAATCATCCATTTGTTGTTGCAGCTATCTACGTTCCCTAGTGAACAAAAATGAAGAATGGGCAATATCGTTCAGAGCTGGTGCTGTGTTGCGGGGCCACCACACAAACAACTTTTGTGAGTCGACTATGTGCATCATAAAAGACGTCGTCTTGGACAGGTAAACACCAAAACTATTTTATACTTTGAACTATTTAATATGCGTTAAGCATTTTTAACGATGCCAAAATGGGTGAATATGAGTGTCTGTTATAACTTGTCATAATGAATTACTTTCTTCAAAGACTAATGTTTTTTTTTTTTTTTTTTTTTTTTTACGTCGCGCCCTTTTTCCCCGGTTGGATTGTTCCCGGTTGAACCTGATGGTCGGTCCAAGTCTTCTTTCCGGTTGGTCCTGATGGTCGGCCCAGCCCGTTCTGGCGCAGGCAGTGTTTATAGTGGCGCCATCTTGCATTGGCTCATGCTGCCTCCGGAGCTCATCTTTAATCCTAGAATCTAGAGTCCGGGTTGATAGGTGGTCTTCTGGACAGCATGTGGGTAGTTTTAAGCCACTCGGCGGCGGCTGAAAATCCCAGCTTGGTGGCACCGGTCGGGATTGAACTCGCGTCCTCCTGGACGCGGTCTTGCTATCCTTCCAGCCACCGCCTAAATGTATTATATATATATATATATATATATATATATATATATATATATATATATATATATATATATATATATATATATATATATATATATATATATAAGAAGCAGATCACGAGAATTAACCGAACTAGTGTTGGAACCAACACGCTTTAAAAAAATGTTACAAATACGAAATGCTTTCAAGTTTATCTTACTTACGAAAACAGTGGCAAATTACAATTTACAAATGTACCCTTACAATATGTAAGAGTTACTATTTATATGTGTTTCCCCCCATGGAGGTATGTACTTGGCAGCGACACCACCACCAACTTTCAACCACATATGTTGGCGCCATATTGCTGCAGGCGTGCGTGCGTTTCTATGGGTCTCCCTAAAATCGATAAGGTTATGGTAGTCAAGGAGTTTTCGGAGGTATATATAGGTTTTGGAGGTGGAAGAGGTGGTGGTGGTTGTTGAGGCAAGGGTTCTGGAGGTCGAGGAGGATGCTGTGGAGGTCGAGAGAGTAGTATGGAAGGTCGCGGAGATGGTTGTGGCTGAGTAGGTTGTGGGGGCTAAAAAGGAGATTTTGGGAGTTGCAGAGGAAGTTGTAGAGGTGAAGGAGACGGTTCTGGAAGCCGAAAAGGAGGCTGTGGTGGTCGAGGAGGTTGGTATGTAGGTCGATGTGGGGGTTGTGTGGGTTGAAGAGGAGCTTGAGGAGGTCGAAGAGGAAGCCGCCTATCCCTCACCATTGTCAGGGGACAAGCGGCCCCTGCCACCCCTGCCAGTCACCGAAGGACGACGGCCAAGGACGTGAGCCAGCCGGCCGAGGATAGCTGCGTGGGGGAGCTGCGTATCAGCAGTCTTCACCATTGCCTGGTATCCACATTTTTAGCTGACACTACATTAATACGGTTTCAGTAATTACACCACTTGTACCAATATTTCAGGTGAATTACTATTATTATTGACGTGTTTATGCGTGTGAGGCCGTATCTATTTTATTTTTCAGCTGTTGATTTTTTTCTGGCGTGTGGATGTTCAATATTTTTTCCTGAATAACATTGTTACGCATTTTATGTATGGTCATTCATTTTATTTTTTCCTTTCTTCTGTGTATTTTATTGCACAGTGGAGAAGTTTTGTCTTGCTAAGCTTCACTCATTATTCTTTTTCTTCTTTATATGCAGTTTAGAAGTATCAGGGAGGAGTGAGCACATACTTAGCGGTGAATGATTATTACTTTAATTATTTTTGCAGCAAAATTTTTTTTCTTTTACCATTTTACTCCTCATTTTACTAGTAATTTTTTTTAATGGCAGAGAAACCTGACCCGAAGTTACAAGCTCTCACCGAGGACTATAAGGAGTGGGTAAAGGAAAAGGACAGTGACGTCAAGGATGACGGTAACTGTCATGTCAGGAGTGTAGCAATCTTAAAAGGGTGCTTATTCCTCCTCCTTCTGAGCTGCATGAGCAACCAAGAGGAATTTACTTACCTTACGAATCCCACCATGGCTTCTGCCCCTAAACTCCCGCTAACAGCAACAGCAGTTAGGCTTTTCGCAGGTACGGAGGCAGATTATTCGGTCAGGGACTTCTTGTTTCAATGTGAGATTGTCATGAACATTTCATTCGTGTCAGATCCGAGAGATAAAATATCTCTCAGCCGCTCGAGGGTCAAACCGGGAACGGGAACGACGGCCCTCATAAACAGGAGCGCGTTAACGGAACGGAAGGATTATGATGCGTTTCGGTTACTTTTTCTTGAAACATTTGGGGAAGATGGGGAACACAGCCTCGTAAAGCGTGTAAATTTTGCTGTGGATACTGTGCAAACGAGTGGTCTTTTTAACAGGCCAGTGGACGCCTATCGGCTGTCTACTGATTTGATTTCGTGTTTAAAACAAGGAAATTGGACAGATGAAGAAACCATTTCTGTAGCTAATGCTGGAAAATTACTAGATTTCCTTGTGTACATGATTATCCTTAAAGTTCCTCTTCGAAGGAGTGCAGTATCCCTTGACTACAGCTCCACTGACAACCTGCACGATTTTGTGCGTAAACTCAAGTCCAAAATTGAAGAGAAGGACAATAGGTACAAAAAGGGTTCCCGCTCGGGAGAAGCCGAGTAGAAACTCAGGAGTCGAAAGGGAATCAGGCTACGATTGGGCCCAACGGTATAGTACTTTGTTTGAATATATCGTGGCCGCGAGCAGTCAGCCAATTTTTATGGCACTTTGGGTCCTTTTTGAGGTTTCTTTTGCCGTCGACACGTTCGTCGACCCTCTGACCTAAACCTTTTTAGGTGTCACCAGTGGTAATAAAAAAAAAAAATCCTTGGTGTGTTCTTTTACCCGTAGTTTAGGCATAAATAGTCAAATAAATAGGTGGATGGAAATTTGAGCTTTACGATCTACTTTTTAATACACAGAATGGTGCATAGTAATCGTCTCCAAAGACTAGCGCCGGCTTGAAGTTCAGCCTGACGCTGCTT
This sequence comes from Eriocheir sinensis, assembly GCF_024679095.1. Lineage (NCBI taxonomy): Eukaryota > Metazoa > Arthropoda > Malacostraca > Decapoda > Varunidae > Eriocheir > Eriocheir sinensis. The sequence continues at coordinate 169,165 of NC_066510.1, forward strand.
TGTCTATCTTTCCACCACACGACTATAACCTGCATCCTCGCATTTACTAATTTATGTTTGGTTCCTGAGCTTTTGCCTGCATCTTTTTCATGCGAGAGGGGAATGCTTGAGTAATACTTTTCACTCTAACCCACTATTTTCTTTTATTGTTGATTTGATGTAAGGCAGTCAGTCTTCTTAGTTTTTGGAGCCGTAATAACCGAGGGTGTAGAATAACATAGGGATAGGTACTTTTTAACCTTGAACCTCATGTGCTTCTGCTTGAAACAGACATTTTTCTCTGCAAAGACAGACTTAACTAAACTTGAGCAGATGCTGTCCCTAACTTTTATTGTAACCAGCATGTGAATATCTGTAAGCTTTGGAAGTAAGCAGACAAGTCTTACTTGCCCTTTGCTTGACATACCACTGTTACCCGTTACGGGAATTATTTTTGGCGTCACAGATGTCAGTCATCCACGTTCGCTACGATCGAGGGATAGGTGGAAATTTGTCTTTTTAATTTGATGTTTATTAATGCTGGAATTACTTTAATCAATTATGCTGGAATTATATATTTCAGTGAGATTTGTTACAACGGTGATTTCACAACTTAGTGACAGGATTTTCTTATATAGTATTGTAGACCTGAAAAACGGAGTATCAGGAGTTAGTGGCGCTGACAGCCGATGCTTCTAAGGCCCTCCAGACTTGTCCTTGTTATCACATTGTAACTATTAGGAGACTCTACGGATAATATTACCTTTTTTCACACAACCTCATCTATTGTTGTAGACTCAGCCCGTCGCAAAAGTCGTGCCGAGTGTAACGACACTGGCAGTTAATAGTCACGCAACGGATGAGTGTTTCTCTGCGACAGTTTTGTGTCAAGGTGTGACTCGAAGGTTCATTGTGTAGCAGATCTTCTTCAAGGATTTTTCCTTTTTCTTTTTACTATTCCAAATAGCTCCATTACCATGTATCCTAATGACAGTTTAGTCAATTTAATTTTTCTAGGACATCATGTAAATAGTTTATCGAGCTAATATTTTGTTTTCTCGGAATAGAACTCAGCTTCCACGTCCATGGCTCTAGCTCAGTTTACCTCAACCTGTATGTACATTACCCGTTTCTTGTTACTTCAATGATTATTTTTATTATCATTGGCATTTCCCGGGGTCTGACTTGTATTTAGTCTTTAAAAGCAATTGCACCAAGACCACGCTTAGCTAGTACACATTGCGCGATTGTAACATGGGTAGGTACACTTATTTTAAAGGTGGGATGAGTCGCGGGGTCGCGACTTTTAGGGGACCGAGCGATGTAATATATATATATATATATATATATATATATATATCTAGATATATATATATATATATATATATATATATATATATATATATATATATATATATATTTTTTTTTTATCATGTATGGGTGTGTGACTGTGTATGTCTAAGCACTGGGTCGGTGTCGCACCACAGGATGTTTAATAACACGTAGTGCTTTCGGCCGTGGGAACAGATTCTTGGCTGACACTAAATCAGCAAATGATGACAAATCATCCCAAGTCATCAGCCGGAAGATCAACACTTCCGGGAAAGGAGCAACGCACATAAATACCATTTCGCCCGAGCTACCAAGGGGAGAAGCAGAGAGAAGCGGAGAGAAGCGGACGAGTGACGGGTGGCGACCGGAGGAGCCCCGCCCGCGCGCTGGGTGTGGCTTGCTCTCGTTTCGTGTGGCCGCTCACATAAACGTTGTAACTATTGTGTAAAACTGCCAATACCATTTTTATACTAAAAACCACACACACTTTTAATGTCCCTGTGAGAGAGAGAACCAAAGTGAACTAAAGTGAACTTATAACGGCTCCACTCAGCCACACATCATCTACTTCACTTAACTAAAGGATATTGTGTTATCTCACCTACTACACTCAACTTGTGAAACAGGACAACGGTGACGCCGGAACTGTGACGAGTGAGATAACAGTTCGCGCTTTAGACATAACACTTAACACGAACCACCTGAAAAATACCACTTCAAAACGGTTAACAATATATATATCTATATATATATATATATATATATCTCTATATATATATCTAGATCTATCTATATATATATATATATATATATATATATCGCGCCTTCGTTTCTCCTAGTTTCTTCACTGACACGATGGGGTTACCCACTTGGCCTGCCGTGTGACCCTTTGTTCTAGTATGTCCACCCACGCCGACCCAGCATGAACTGGATATTTCCGGTTTGGTGGAACGGAATCTTCCACTTGCCTCCCGTATTCCTTGTCCCGGCCTCACCTTCCCGCGCTCAGGCTTGTAGCGACTCGGGGTCAATGTTGCCACCGGGCTGTTTTCTCCATTTATATATCTCCTGCCCGTTTCAAAGTATTGTAACATATTATGTATATTTCCATTTTATGTTTAAGTTAGGATTTATTTATTGTACTTAAAATATGTATGTTGATCTGTCGTGGGGGAGTTTTTGTCCCGCACCGCCGGAGACGTCTGGCAGCCCGCTCGTGGGCGGCGAGGCGGCAGTCACCGTAATATAAGGAGTGACCCGAGGTCACTCGCCAGTCCTCCTCGGGTGAGTAGTTCTGCCCGCCCTTCCGGTCCGCCGGTTAACTGCCGGTTGACTGTCTGGCTGCTCACCCGGGCACCGCTACGGGCTGCTACTGGGCGCCTGCCCGGGGGCCCCGTCCCTACAAGTACAACCGCCTCGAATTTTGCATCAGTCGCCCCCCTTACAGGGCTGCCTTTGTGCAAAGGCCCTGTCCCCTTCTTAAATAGGTAAATCTTAAAGAAGAAGAAGAAGACGTCACTCACCCTCCCTTGTCTGATCCCACACCGTCTACGTTCGAGGTAGCGGGGGAGGGGGGCTCCTCTCTCTTTCCTTTTGTTTCCCTGCAGCGCCTTCCGCAGTTTTTCCAAGCCTAACGGCGTGTGTTCTTTTACGGGAGGGGGAGAGTCGTTAGTGTTTTTGGTAAGGTTTTTATTTTGTGTGTGTGTTTTCGTGTGCCATTTTCAAGTGTTTTTCGTGTTTAGGACGCTTTTGCCCTGTGTTACGTGCTGCCTCCGGGCCCACGTGTGTTCACTATAGTTTGTGCTTTTAGTGCTTGTTTGTTACCCGTTTCATGTTTTGAAGGAGTGTAAACCAAGGTAATCTTGGGTTTTTCTTTTGTTTTATTAATTAATGTAAATATTAACTTTTTTTGTAAATATATTGTCTTTGTATTCATTTTGCGTTTCCGTTTAACCATTTTCTTTGTTTCAAGTTATTCATTTTCCTTTTATTGTTGTTCGGTTAATGGGAAAAGAACCTGGTGTTTGAGGCCTAGCCAACCCAGTGTTTGTTTTGTCTTTGTTTTTATTGTAACTTTCCCAAGACCCCTGACCACACCAGTGTTACGACTCTGGTGACGTAACAAAACAAAAAAAAAATATATATATATATATATATATATATATATATATATATATATATATATATATATATATATATATATATATATATATATATATATATATATATATATATATATATATATATATATATATATATATATATATATATATATATATATATATATATATATATATATATATATATATATATATATATATATATATATATATATATATATATATATATATATATATATATATATATATATATATATATATATATATATATATATATATATATATATATATATATATATATATATATATATATATATATATATATATATATATATATATATATATATATATATATATATATATATATATATATATATATATATATATATATATATATATATATATATATATATATATATATATATATATATATATATATATATATAAACACTGCCTGCGCCAGAACGGGCTGGGACCATCAGGCCCCACCTGGAAGAAGCCTTGGGCCGACCGTCAGGCCCCACCAGGAAGATGCCTACCGCAACAGGCAACGACGTAAAAAAAAATATATATATATATATATATATATATATATATATATATATATATATATATATATATATATATTTAGGGGTAGGCGGTGGCTGAACTACCCACATGCTGGCCTGAAGACCACCCATCAACCTGGGCTCTAGATAATCTCTCCAAAGAGAGGCTCAAAATGAGTTCCGGGGGCAGCATGAGCCAGCAAAGATGGCGCCACTATAAACACTCATGCACTTAGGTGGGCTGGAGTCGACCAGAAGGTCGACCATCAGGCCCCACCGGGAACACGCCTTGGGCCGACCATCACACCCCACCGGGAAGAAGCCTACCGGCATATATATATATATATATATATATATATATATATATATATATATATATATATATATATATATATATATATATATATATATATATATATATATATATATATATATATATATATATATATATATATATATATATATATATATATATATATATATATATATATATATATATATATATATATACTAACACACGGGCACCGCGGACAACCCCCCCCCTCCCCACACATACACACAGGCACCGCAGGCAAAACACACACACACACACACACACACACACACACACACAGCCAAATATAATACGTAGTAGCATATATGTCACGCACCAAAGGAAAAAGTTACCCGTCAATTCCATTTTCTTTACTTGTGGGTGGCGGCTCCCCCAAAGCATCCCCGCCTCACCGCGCGCGCTGATTGGTCTTAATTTCTCCTTATGCCGAACCATAAGAGACTTGGGAATTATGCAACCCGCATGTCACACTGACCCTGTGTCCCGGGGTAATGGGCTCCCTCCCGCCACAGGCTCAAGGGTCAATGCAATGGAGATGAGCACCGAGGCCACGCGCAGCTATAGCGTATGTCCCCAACTTTACCTTTAACTTTCTTTATGTGCATAATAAAATTATATATATAATATATATATATATATATATATATATATATATATATATATATATATATATATATATATATATATATATATATATATAAAACGATTTTCTCTGACTGGGCTCATCTCATACTGTCCAACCCCTTATGTATGAGTTAACCACATCTTCAATTTTCATCCCTTAGCAACCCTTGGAACAATTTTTCTCATCTGTATTTCCTCCTGCCTACGATTTCAATCTCTTCATGAGGAGGGTATCATAATTTCTCCCGAAATTGATATTTCCTTTATTACTCTCATCTATTTATAGTCATATGGGCTAATATTGTTTTTTTTTACACCCTTGCACTGTCCTCTATATATATATATATATATATATATATATATATAAATATATATATATATATATATAAATATATATATATATATATATATATATAAATATATATATATATATATATATATATATATATATATATATATATATATATATATATATATATATATATATATATAAGATCTGCCATTGGCTGTAAACTCTACAGTATGGTATACCAGCCTTAGAGGTAGTTCATGACTATGTTCTGGGAGAGTGATTTCTCCCCCAGCACCAGAGAGAAATTCTATCTCCACCGACACCTGGCAGAGGTAATTGCTTTTGTGTCCCCTGAGACTGAAAACGACCAGCAAGTGTTGAACAGCCAGGGGGGACCAAGCAGTCATCACAGCACGGCTGAACCCCGGGACAGGAGGAAGCCGGTATATCTAGTGACCCATCCCATGGGCCAGGACAGTCTCCTTACGAATCCTTATATGAATGGCTAACCCAGTGATGGTTAAGCCCTGGTTGTGACTTCCATCTTTGTCGTGGCATCACACCTTCCTAACCCAGCTGCCATTACCCTTTGAGTGCAGACAAGCACGATGGGATACAAGTCCTCAAATGGAAGAGCGTACTTAAAAGGAGGACGAGAAAAGCAGCGGCCCACGTAACCTCATCGGCCTCCCTCATTACTATGCACAGAAACGTAATAGTACCCAATAAAAGGTCACCTCGTGCCCACGTCTTTTAAATATTAGGACTAGCCAGCTAAAAATGCCAAACAATAGGTGGTGCTTGTGAAATTATTCGAGTTAAGCATCCGCCATTGGCTGTAAACCTACAGCATATGAGGTGGATACCAACCTCCTAGAGTAGTCTGTGACCTCATGTCCTGGGAAGTGGATTTCCCCCAGCACCAGAGAGAGGCTCCATCTCCACCCCCCGACACTAAGGAGGTACCCATCTCGCAGGTCCCCCCAGACTGAGGCACTCGACCGAGTGCCCAGACAGTCAGGGGGACCAAGCGATCATCACAGTGCAGCTGAACCCCCAGGACATGAGGGAAGCCATGTGTATCTGAGTAGCTGACCCATCCTAAGGCAGGCCAGGACAGTCTCCCTCTTACAGATCCTTATGTAGAATACGACCAGTGATGCACAGCCCTGGTTGGCTTCCCCATCTTTGTCATGGCAATCTGGCCTCCCACCTGCTGCCACACACCCACTTTGGAGTGCAGACAGCACGATCGGATACAAGTCCCCTAAATGGAAGAGCGTGCTCTTAAAGGAGGACGAGAAGCAGCCCACATGTCATCGGCCTCCTCATTACCATCACCTGAGAAACGTGGCCAGGTACCCAATAAGGTCACCTCGTGCCCACTCTTTTAGCTAGGTTAGCCAGCTAAAATGTTTTAAAAAACAATAGGGTGGGTGCTTGTAAAATTTTCTATGGCCGATAGTTCTGCCAGCGATTCGCTAAAGATAGTAAAACGTCCCACAGGCATGCAAAAAATGACGCGTAATGCTAAAAGAGTTGCGGAAAGCTCCGCAGTAAAAATAGATGCAATGGCAGGAAGGTTCCCAGAACGGGAAAACTCTGGAAAGACGGCTCCAAATCCAACGCCAGCATCGGATTTGCAGCCGTCTTTGACTACAGGTGTAGATGTATCATGACAGGTTGCCTGCGAGAAGAACGACTGCTGGGCAATCCTCTCTGACACATCCGCCTTACTATATGGAAAGTACCGTAGGAACTGTGCGTCTGGAAATTCCCACTGTGCGATGGGAGGTAACTGATATATGGCTATTGGGAAGTATGGTAGTGAGAGGTCCCCAATGACATTACGGACACAGAAACCAAAGGGGGCGAGGTAGAAGAGGTTTGTTTCTATATATTATATCTAGATTAGTGTCTAAGGCAACGGTGAAGGCAGGGTAGTTAGGTTGACGTTGTAGTCTGTACCATCACTTTATTAAAAGTCCATCTCTACGTAAGTCCAAGGGTGGCACTCCTGCGTCAACTAAAAGACTTGATATGGGGGATGATCTAAAGGCACCTGTTGACAGTCGGACTGCAGCGTGATGGACTGCATCAAGTGTGCGGAGGCGGGCGGTTGTTGCCGATGTGTATACTTCGCAGCCGTAGGACAGTCTCGACCCGATGAGGGAAAGGTGTAGGAGTATTGTGAGGTCAGCGCCCCATTACGTGCATGACAAAACACGAAAAAGATCGAGCGATCTCATGCACTGTGATTTTAAGGCTTTTAGGTTTGGAAACCATGTGAGAGGCCTGCCGCAGACGAGTCCCAAGAACTTGTGTTCTTCCATAACAGATAGACGGGAACCGCATATGATGAGATCAAGATCTGGATGATGGCCTCTCAGGCGACAAAAGTGCATGGCAACCGGCTAGGAAGGTGAAAATCGGAAGCCATGTAACTCCGCCCACCTCGATGTCCTGTCGATGGCATGTTGCAGTCTTCGCTCTGCGGTGGACATCCGAGACGCCGAGTACCAGATTGCCAGGTCGTCGACATAGAGGGAGGACGATGATTGATTATTCGGGCGTTCTCTGCTTGGCGCCACAACTGCGCGGTCATATGGCGCCGAAAATATTGCTAAAGCAATTGCATTCATAAACTATATAAAACTGTTAAAAAAAAAAACATAATTAAAAACAACACTAACAAAACTATATAAAACCGCTTAAAATTAGAAAAATTAGAAACCTTCTGTCCTTCAGTGCCCCAAAACTCAATTTCTCCACCTATCATCTCTACACAATCTTCCAAAAACCTGTCCCCTATTCTTCGACAACACCCAGCTGTCACCTTCTTCAACACTAAATATCCTCGGTCTATCCTTAACTCAAAATCTCAACTGGAAACTTCATATCTCCTCTCTCGCTAAATCAGCTTCCTCGAGGTTGGGCGTTCTGTATCGTCTCCACCAGTTCTTCTCCCGCACAGTTGCTATCCATATACAGGGGCCTTGTCCGCCCTCGTATGGAGTATGCATCTCACGTGTGGGGGGGCTCCACTCACACAGCTCTTCTGGACAGAGTGGAATCTAAGGCTCTTCGTCTCATCAGCTCTCCTTTTCCTACTGATAGTCTTCTACCTCCAAAATTCCGTCGCGATGTTGCCTTTCTTTCTATCTTCTATCGCTATTTTCACGCTGACTACTCTTCTGAACTTGCTAACTGCATGCCTCCCCCCCTCCCGTGGCCCCGCTGCACACGACTTTCTACTCATGCTCATCCCTTTACTGTATTAACCCCTTATGCAAGAATTAACCAGCATCTTCAATCTTTCATCCCTCACGCTGGTAAACTCTGGAAAAATCTTCCTTTATCTGTATTTCCTCCTGCCGACGACTTGAACTCTTTCAAGAGGAGGTTATCAGGACACGTCTCCTCCCGAAATTAACCTCTCTTTTGGCCACCTCTTTTGATTCTTTTTATAGGAGCAGCGAGTAGCGGTTTTTTTTTATTATTGTTTCCTTTTTTTGTGCCCTTGAGCTGTCTCCTTTGTTGTAAAAAAAAAAAAAATATATATATATATATATATATATATATATATATATATATATATATATATATATATATATATATATATTAAAAATCCAAAAAATAAAATTAAAAATCTGATTTTTTTTATTAAAAAAAAAAAAAAAAAAAAACTGTTTGGGTGAGATTTTTGTCGTCTGTATGGATTTGCAGCGGCTTTTTGCAGCGGCTTTTTATATTCCTAAGCTATTTTCAGGCAACACGTATCGGTTGCTGACATGCAAATTCTCCATCCAAAACTACCGATTACATGTTCATAATGACGAAACTACGGACATACGGGCTTCCAGGTGTAATACACAGGCTATATATGAATATACACCTAGATCTTATCAAACACGCGCTAAAACCAGCTACTTATGATGATAAATATGAAGCAACTTTAGTCACGATTATAAAAACCATGAGTGGCACAAAAACAAATTATTACATGATCAGTATCAAGCCAACACCAAAAAATATGCAAGAAAATATGCAAAGCGAGAGGTGATGAAGATGTAGAAATACTCAATGTGCATAACCGAGTAAGTAATTAATGTAAGTCTTTAACAAATGGAACAGTATGCCAACATTTCGCTATACATATTTAAGGAGTTACACGAAAACCTGTGATAAAATACGGACCATGCAGACTTTATTTAATCGTACTAAAAAAATTCAAATAGATAAACGTAGAAACACACACACACACACACACACACACACACACACACACACATGGCGATGGTGCACACAGCCAATCACTACGGCTTCACGTTGACAGCATCTATCTTTCATATGGACTCCACCAACGGATCAAGACTGTTGTTACGTGTGTGTGTGTGTGTGTGTGTGTGTGTGTGTGTGTGTGTGTATATATATTACGGGATGAAGCAAGCAACTCCAGACCAGGTAAGACGTCTTGTGCTGAAGGTAAGACTCGATTCATCTGTCCATAGGTGTGTGTGTGCGTGAGAGAGAGAGAGAGAGAGAGAGAGAGAGAGAGAGAGAGAGAGAGAGAGAGAGAGAGAGAGAGAGAGAGAGAGAGAGAGAGATTAATTTTACTCACCATAGTCTGATCACGTACTGGACACGCGATCGTCAACTATTACCAGTGGATCCCGGAAAGAGTTTGGAGCTGTAGAGTTTTTAGTGGCGCCATCTTGCTTGCCTCATGCTGTCTCCCGGAGCTCATCATTGATCCTCTTTCAGAGACAATATAGAGTCCGGATAGATGTGGGTTGTCTTAGGCCACTCAATGATGATTGAAAACTGTCAGCTTGTTTGGGGAGCGGGACGCGAACCCTTGTCCTTCTGGACACCGCGCCCGCGCGTTGACCACTCAGCCACCTTCTTGAAGGTGAAGGGTCGAACACGGAGAATCCCTAATATGAAGTCTACCGTAAATCATTTTCCTGAATTGTAGCAACTCAGTCTTATAAACTACTCCTTTTGGCCCGCCTTGGGACGCGCCACACTCGCTACACACTCGCTACACACACGGCTTCCCTATGTTCCAGAGTTCAGCCATACCGTTTGGTCCCTTTCATTAACTGCCCAAAGCTTGCAGGTGGAGTGACCCACTCAGTTTCGGTGTCCTGCAACAGCCGTACTTCTCCCTGTGTAGGGGTGAAGATGGGAGCTTTTCTTCCTTTCTCAGGTGTCTGAGGCGGTTTCACCAGAATATGTTATTGGGTGCCTGCGGTAAGTGGGTCTCCATCTTATTTAATGGGTTAGTATAACTCAATATTGTGTATTTTCAAACACTTTATGTACTTTATTGTGCACTTAATTTTTAAATGTCATTTAAGACCGTTTATCTTAAACAGATTAATCTTCTATTTAAACGGTTTACTCGGGACCATAGGTGGATCATAGGTGGAGCGCCGACGTGAGTTTCGACAGGGGATGCTTGCAGCCTATGTCGATCTCAAGAAGGCGTTTGATTCAGTGCAGCGTGAGGCACTCCGGGATCTTCTGCGACTCCGTGGGATTCCTGCGAGGACTATTGGTCTGCTGACTGGCCTGTATTCTGGGACAGAGAGTGCTATGAAGTGTGCGGGGAGCTTGTCCAGCTTCTTTTCCGTGAATGCGGGAGTGAGGCAGGGCTGTGTCCTTGCCCCATCGCTTTTCAACACTTGTATGGATTGGGTACTCGGCAGAGTTGTGGGGCAATACCTGGGTAACTGACCTTGTTTTTGCTGATGATGCAGTAATCCTGGCGAAGTCGCTGGAGGTTTTGGTGATGGCTATCGAGGCACTGCACGAGGAGGCGAAGCCCTTGGGACTCCAGGTCTCCTGGGCCAAGACCAAGGTACAGGTGTTTGGAGGCTTCCTGGATGACACAGTACAGTCTGTTCATGCGTGTGGCGAGGACGCTGAGATCTCATAAAGTTTTACGTATCTTGTTGGTAGCGTAGTTCATAACAACGGTGAGTCTGGCCAGGAAGTCTTACGGCGGATTGGTCTGGCCCACGGTGTTATGGACTCGCTCAACAAGAGTATATGGTGTTGTCGGTACCTGTGCAAAAGGACAAAGATCCGGATCTTCAAGTCCCTTGTGCTCCCTGTATTACTCTATGATTGTGAGACATGGACACTAAATGGGGATTTAGAGAGGCGGATTTATGCCTTTGGTAATAAGTGTCTACGCAGAATCATGTGATATCGCTGGAATGACTTTGTGTCAAACTGGCGACTACTCCGTGAGACTGATTCGACATATAATACTTGTATAGTCCGTCAACGCCAACTCCGGCTATACGGGCACGTGGCACGTTTTCCGGAAGCTGATCCTGCTCATCGGGTTGTCTCTGTAAGAGACAATCCTAAGTGGAGGAGGCCAAGGAGACGCCACGGAGTTCGTGGCTGGAGCAAGTCGATAGATCCTGCCGGGAGGTACTCGGGTTGGGAAGGGGGCCAGCATGAAGACTCGCCCGGAGAGATCCCCGGGCTTGGTGTCCTAGGGTGGGCGAGGCGACGCGCCCCCGGCGTATGCCCCCATTGATTGATTGATAGTAGTTGATGGAGAACCCGAATTAGTCAATTAATCAACTTTTCTAACTGGTTGTTTTCAAACCTCCTGAAGTCCGTCGTAACGTTGCGCTCGCTGCACTACACGGTATATTCACTTTCATCCCTATGCCATGTGTCCAACAAGGAATGCGTTGCAAGTGATGGATATCTTAATAGCTTTACTCAAGTCAAGTCCTGTGTTTCCCAGGCTAGTGTTCTCGGCCTCCTTTTTTTATTTTCTATACTAGCTATATGTGGCATGGCATTTCCTCTCTTTAATGATCCATGTTGATTATAGTTTTTCTGCCCTATTTCTGATTTTCAGATTAGGTGTCTTGTGGCTGCTCAATTGAATGCGGATCTTGATTTGACTTTTTTTGGTGTCACTGTTGGGGCATGAAGTCAAAACCAGGGCAAAAGTGGCACTATCATTTTTATTCGTTCGAGGACTGCCAATTCACTTTATTCTTATGCATGAATTGACAACCAACCTCGTAACTTTACATTAGATTCCAAGTTGATTTTTCAAAATCACACTGGGAAAACTTCTCTAACTCCTCATAAGGCTGGTCTAAGTGCAAGGCTACTTTTTATATCAATATTATTTCCAGCAGTTTTTTCCTTTTTCGAGTACTGTGGTCCAGTTTGGATGTCGGCAGCTCCATCTCATCTTAAACATTCAAGCTCGTATTACTAAACATTTCCCCCTCCAAGCACACATATTTGACAAGGCTATCATAGGCGTTTTGGGCATTTCCATGGAGTTTTATGACCCAGGTGTTAGTCTGACCCTTCTTCTGTGCCATGAATGTGAAGAATGTGAAGAAATACTCCTGAAAACCCGATTAATCTCCTTTTCGGCCTTTGGGAACCGTTGACGTGGGAGTGGGAAGCGTCTGAGATTACCGACCTTAGATTGTTCTTTTAGCCTAATAAAGTTTCTGCAAACCAACCTCAACATGCAACTTTATCCTCGGCGGAGCGTTTGTACTTCGACCTTGGTTTTCGAGATTGCCAATAATAATGAGCACCCTCTCCACGATGGGTTACCGACTCTGTTCTTATTAGCAGCACACACCATAGTTTAAAATTCAATGAGTGTACTCTTCAAGCATTTTTGTCCGTTTATTTATCCCCAACATGATTAAAATGTGGAATATGCTACGGGGTGAGATTGTTTCTCTTACTGACACTTATAAATACCACACAAAAGTAAATAATAATAATAATATAATAATAATAATAATAATAATAATAATAATAATAATAATAATAATAATAATAATAATAATAATAATAAAAACATAATAATTATAATAATAATGATGGTTTGAGGCACCAGTCTCTTCGGAGGCGTGGGTTCGTATCCCACCGCTGCCACCAAATGTAACGGGCTTGTCGGGGGGCGTTTAAAGGGGTGTTGATTAAGACTTCAGCTTCCTTAAGGCGAATTATATTCGTAGCCTTTATGTACAAGAAGCGACGGAGCGAGAGCGACTGTCGTTGTGTGTCAGTCGGACTCTCGTGAAGGAGTCGCGAGTTACAGGTTGGAAAATAATTGTTACAATTGGTCACGTATGTCAAGGAGACCTCCACGCACCATCGGAGTGCGAAGTATACAAAACTGAGACGGTAAACACTGACGGACGACATTCCTATAAGGTGGCGTGATCTATCTGTCGTGGGTTTTTTCCATTGACAATTGTATGCCTAATTCGTGGTGATATTAAATAATAATAATACATTGATATCCTACTATAACACTAATAATAATAATAATAATAACAGTTAATCAGTATCTTCATTAATTTTCGCGGATGACCTTTATAGAAAAGTCGTCTCTACGGACTTTTCTAGAAAGAGCAACAATAGTATATATATATATATATATATATATATATATATATATATATATATATATATATATATATATATATATATATATATATATATATATATATATATATATTTGGTATCAAAAGAAAACAAATTAAATGTATTATTCATAAATGGGAAGAAATAGGGTTGAATACTAAATAAAATAAAAAATAACATGTATAATAAGGCGCTTAATATAGGTTGATTTATATAGTGAAATGATTATATAAAAATAGTCACTTTTTATATAGATATCTTAAAATGCTTTTAATACGAAATAGTCAACATATTGAAGTGTTCATATATGAATTTTTATGCAGATATATTAATTTTGTGGCGTCAGGAAGGTTTTTCGTCGCGGCGCGTGAAATGTGTCAGATTCGGTGAATTTTCGTCGTGACTTCTGGTCAAGCTCGAGCAAAAAACTACTGAAGGTAGGAAGGTGTGCTTGGTGGCAAATTAAAGCTCTATTAATACATATTACTAATCAGAAACAAAATTGGAAAGCACTAAATCAATAAAAAAAAGTTATAAGCAAAAAACTAGGACGTGTCCAAATCGCGGCAAAAGGGCCGAAAAACAGGCTATTTTGTGACGGCTCGACGACAAACTTGGAATCGAGCTATTAAATAATCCTTCAAGCTCGTCAAACTACATTGCCAAGAGGGGCAACGTGACAAATTACAGCCTTCTAGAGGCAATAACAATGCCACAATAGACAAAAACGGCAAAGTGTCTGGAGTTCGTCAAAATCGCTCTCAAAAGGGTTTACGTTTCGAGCTCTAGCGGCGAAACTATTGGGAGTAGGGAAATGTTATGCACCATATTGGAAGCACATTGGTAGGGCTAAAGTATGTATTTAATAAGTTTCTTGAAATCCTCAAAATTTGAGTTTGTTTCAGGGTTGGGAACTCAAAAATAGTTTTTTTTTTCAGTGTTGTTTTTTGCGAATTTATTCGATTTTTACCCTTTCGAGTTCGGTTTTTGAGCCCGTCGCTTATTCAATAATATAGCCCTTTCATTTTGCCGTCGATTGATACTAAAAACATTTCTGTAGCCCCAGAAATAAGGGAGTTATGGCGATTCGCACTAAAGCGGTTGATTTTCCAAAATTCTCAGCTTAATGACAGGGCTGGGGCAAGTTTCCGGTCCATAGTGTAGGGTTCATTCACTAGGCGGAAGTTTACCATCTTTTCAAAGAGTTTGCAGAGGCAGGATGTTAGAGCGCTGGGTCGGTAGTGTAAGGGCTGTGAACCATTCTTCCCAGGTTTGCGGATGGGAAGTACAATGGCTTTGCGCCACTCACTTGGTACGTAGCCAGTGTGCTAAACTGAATTGTATATTTGGAGCAGTAAGGTCTTGATGGTAGGACTAAGGTGTCGGATCATGGCATATGGGATGTTGTCGGGTCCCGACGAAGTGTCGTTGCAGAGGGAAAGAGCTGATTGTAGTTCCCGCATGGAGAAGGGAACGTTGTATATTTCGGTGTTAGGGGATGAAAAGTCTAGGTGTAGTCTCTCTTGTTCTTCCATGAGCCGGCGTACTTCGGGAGGTCTAGAGCCGCGCTGAGACACAGCAGCAAATGCACTTCATAGTCGGCGACTTCAGCGCTCCCTGACATTATGTTGTTGATTTTCAGTGTAGGTGGTGGGCTTATTGAAAACTTTCCGACTATTTTGTTCACCCTCTTCCACACTTGTGTAATTTGTGGTTGTGAGTTCAGAGAGGCTACATAACTAGCAAATGAGGATCGTTGTGCTTCTTTCAGAATCCGGCGTGCTTTTGCTCGTGCTTTCTTGTAGGCTATATAGTTGAACTCTGTCCTATGCCTCTTGTAACGGTTGAAGGCCCGGCGACGGCAAGCCACTGCATGTTTGCACTCCACCATGGCACAGGGCGACGTGATGCATTTCCCGTTGTCTGTGGGATTATAAGTTCTCCCACCCGGTGAATGTGCGCCGTAAAAAAAGGTAACTGCATCCTCGGTTGTCTCGCAGTCAGCGATTGTTGTCTCCGTGCGAGTCATGGTTCGAAAAAGTTCCCAGTCTGCCCGATCTAATTTCCAACGCGGTAATCGAGGTGACGGTTGGAAAGTGGAATTGGAGATGAAGATGGGGTAGTGGTCGCTGCTGTGTAGATCATCTGATATTTCCCACCTGAAGCCCAGGTGTGCATCGGGGGAACTGAGTGAGAGGTCAATAATTCACTGAGTGTCAGCTTGCATATGGTAGTGTGTTGGATGACCGGTGTTCAGTATGCAGAGGTCTAGGTCTTCGATTGCAGATGCGACAGTGGCTGATGTTCTCCCATAGTGTATGCCGGCTGTTAAAATCCCCCAACTATTAAGAAAGGTGAGGGCAAATGGCGTATCAGTGTCAGAAGGTCTTGCCGAATGATTTGTATACTGGGTGGAAGATACAGAGCACAGAGTTTACCGTAGGTGCGTGTTATATGAATTTGAGCAGTAGCGGCCTGGAATGGAGTGTTGAGGGAGAGCGCAGTATATGCCATGTCACTGGAGATGAGACACGTACCTCCCGAAGGAGCTTATGTGGGATCTGCTGGCGAGTATATGGCACTGTAATTGCGTTGGGGAGGATGAGTGTATGCTCCTAACAGTGTCTCCTTGAGGCATAGACACTGTGGCTGGGAGTCATTAATTAGTAGTTGGAGTTCCTCCCAGCTTCCTCGCAACCCGCGGCAGTTCCACTAAACGATCTTGAATCTTAATATTGTTTATTCAGGTCGCCCCCGGAGAGGGACCTCCCTGTCGTAACACCTGGCTTTCGCTGGAGGGTTGACCCCAGCGTTAGGATGGCGTCACACATACCCGGTTCAGCGATACGTTTCACTGCGGATTCAATTTTGGCGGTTCCGTGCTGACTGTTACAGATAGTGGGGGATTATGGCGGATGGATATACGTTTCATTGCGGATAGCTATACGGGGTGTACCGTATCGTTGAACCGCGTATGTGTGACCCCAGCTTAAATTAGTTGCGGTTCTTTGTGGATCATTGCGGATCAAATACGTTCAATACGGATCGACTACGTTCAATACGGATCAATTGCGCACAATACTGATTTACTGCGTATCTCTTGCGGCGCCAATGCGTTTCGATTGCGGATGCTCAGCCGTGGCGGCACGCTGCGGTATTTTTTTTAACATTTCAAACCAACCGCAGCCCCTCCACGGTTCCGTGCGGACTGTTCCGGATAGTGGGGGATTATGGCGGATGGATATACGTTTCATTGCGGATAGCTATCCGCGATGAGCCGTATCGCTGAACCGTGAATGTGTGACCCGACCCTTAGTGTGTTCTTTTTCGGCCCAATGGCCGATGTGACAAGCCGGGAAAGACCTAATTTTCCCCTGCCTCTTGCTCCTGCCGGTAGCTTCCTCACTCTGCCCCCCCCCCCCTCCCCCTCAAACCTTCCACCGCTCCGACAAAGCGGCAAGGGAGGGAGACACGGGTGGAGCCTCCGGCACAAATTGTGTGGAGGCTGAGGACACGGGCGCCGGCAGAGCCGCTCTGTGACCTTGGGCAGCAGCGGACACCGGCTGAGGGTCAGCCAGTGCCACTGGTGTACGGGTGGCGGCTGCAGCCGGCACCCGGGATTCTTCCAGGGACCCAGAAGCGGGCGCTAGAGAAGGCACTTTAGCAGGAGGAGTGTCCCGAAGGGACTCCTCGCTGCTCGTGCGCTTCTGCTGATGGGGCTCAATGCGGCCATCAGCAGGCATCTGGGGGGATGAGGAGGCCTTTCAGGTACAGTTGAGGTTGTGGGAGGAACAGACTTGGCAGTGGTAAAACGGCGATGGGCATGAGCATTGAGGTCAGCGGCATATGTCATTACGGGATTGGACATCTTTGTTAGGGCAAGTTTTTACGCTTCAGCAAAGAGTACCCTTTCGTGTTTGCGTATTTTGAGTACTAACCTTTCAAAGCGGAAGCGCTCACAATCCTTTGATGAGGCAGGATGAGGCTCACCACAGTGTTAACCCTGCATAGGTCCAGGGCAGTCGTCACCGTGGTTATCCATACCACAGGACACACATATTTATGCTAATCCGTTTTTCAAGCGCCGACAGGTCTGGGTGACGTGACCATACGCTTGCCAATGAAAGCACCTTCTGGGGTTGGGAACATAGGGCATCACATTAAGATTTAGCCACGCCAGCTTGGCTGTCTTGAGCAGTACTAATCTGTTGAAAGTAATAAAACAGGTTGGTGTAGGTGTAATAATTCCATCTACCTTTCGTTCGCACGGCGTACTGAAGCCATATCGTAGTTTTTGAGTTAGTTCACCAGTCTTTCTTCTGAATAGCTGAGAAGGTCCCGTGAAAAGACAACACCCCGAGATTGGTTCGTGGTGGCATGGGGAGAACAGGACACTGATGCACCAGGAATAGAAGTAAGGGCGCGGAGCTTTGAGCTCTCCTGAGGTGACAATACTTCAGTCAATAAGCTCCCGTCCCCTTGTGGCATTATCTTCGGTTCACGGTCACACGCCTTGATCAGGGAACGGTGTACGTCAAAAATATCCTAGTCGTTTATCGAGCAGCCATCCACAGACTTGACAACAATGTACTTCTCATATGAAACAGGCTCACACATACCAGACCTAACTATTTGGGAGACTGGGGAGTTCCCAGGTTTACGTGAGATATTCCGTGGACATTTTTGTCGCATGGACTTGTCTAGGGCAGACCCTTTAGGGGGTAGGGACTTTCCAGAGGCACCACCGGGAGCCATGAGAGGCTCCAAGGTGGCGATAAGAGGACCGTGTGGAGGTATTCGGGGACAGGCCGGGGCAAAGTATTATTACCCATACAAAAAGGGATTTCTTTCACTTCCCCACACCCCCACCCACCACTGAGCCCAACAAGGGGAGGCTGGATGTTGGGGCCAGACCGCACCCAACAGCCCCAAGGGATAATGGGGAAGTATACGAGGCCACTGCCAGGTGTTTAATGGCGGTCACGGGACCGTTGATTCCGCCCACCTGACAGTCACCGCTTGACACTAGGCAACGCTAGGGGTGGGCAGGTACCGGTCCAAGTACTGTTACTAACGGTACCAGCTATAAGGTACCGTATCGGTACCAGACTGCTCGGTGCCAGTACCGATACTGACCAGTCGCTGCCTGAGTGGTTATCTCGGTAATATGGATATTCTCTCTCTCTCTCTCTCTCTCTCTCTCTCTCTCTCTCTCTCTCTCTCTCTCTCTCCTGACAGAATATAGCCAAGTTAAAACAGGAGGTATTTTTCGAGAGAAAGAGAGAGAGAGAGAGAGAGAGAGAGAGAGAGAGAGAGAGAGAGAGAGAGAGAGAGAGAGAGAGGGGGGGGGGGGAGAGTATTACATAGAATTACATACTTACATAGAAAATCAGACCACACAGACCCCATGGTCCAGACTAGGTGGTCTGCCCTTAAACCTAAGTGATTCTACATTAATCAGATGGCTCCAAAACGTTGCATATCAACTCTAGTTAATATTAAGTTCAAGGAAGTGACGGTCGTGCTTGTTTTTAAAGGAGTCAATCGTGTTACACTGAACCACTGAAGGTGGAAGCTTATTCCATTCTCGCACTACAACGTTGGTGAAAAAAAAATTGGTGCGGTCTGAATTTACTTGTCTGTATTTGAGTTTTATGCCATTGTTCCTCGTTCGCAAAGTGTCATCGATCATAAACAATTTTGATCTGTCTACATTCGTGAAACCATTAAGTATTTTAATACATTCGATCAGTTTTCCGCGGAGGCGACGTTTCTTAAGTGAGAACATGTTAAGACTGGAAAGCCTCTCTTCGTAGGATTTGTTGCGCAAAAAAGGGATCATTTTTGTTGCCCGACGCTGAACACCTAGAATTTTAATATAGCATGTCCTTTGCATGGTGGGGAGACCATAACTGTACCGCATATTCCAAGTGGGGTCTGACTAAACTATTGCAGAGCGGTAGTATTACATCTTTATTCTTGAATAAAAAGTTTCTTTTAATGAAGCATAACATTCTGTTTGCTTTATTTGCTGCATCGATGCATTGCTGTGAGAATTTGAGATTTGACGCGATTTTGACACCCAGGTCCTTAACGCACTGAACGCTATTGAGTTTAACGCCGCGCATTTCGTAATCGAACTTCTTATTTCTTGTTCCAACTTGAAGGACCTGGCACTTGTCTACGTTAAAGGGCATTTCCCATCTACCCGACCAAGCTGAAATTTTGTGCAAATCCTCTTGGAGGCTTTGCCTGTCTTCGTCAGTGAGAACCGAGTTACCAATCTTTGTGTCGTCTGCAAATTTACTAATGCGACTATTGAGTCCAACATCCACATCGTTGATGTAAATAATGAAGAACAATGGGCCAAGAACCGAGCCCTAAGGGACGCCACTAGTGAACGGCGCCCACTCTGAGTGAAATCCGTCGATCACTACTCTTTGTTGTCTGTTGCTCAACCCACTCGCGATAAATTGGTGTACTTGACTGTCAATACTTATTTGCTTTCATTTATAAAGTAATTTATGATGTGGGACTTTATCAAACGCTTTCTGGAAATCAAAATAGACCATGCCCAATGATTTGGTTACCTCATAAACTGAGAATAGGTCGTTATAAAAGGTCAATAGGTTTGATAGGCAGGATCTTTTGTTATGGAAGCCATGTTGTGAATCCCCAATTAATGCGTGGCTTTCAATGGGGAGAGAGAGAGAGAGAGAGAGAATATTCACTCAGTGAGTGAATCTCTTGGTAATATGGCTATTCTCTCTCTCTCTCTCTCTCTCTCTCTCTCTCTCTCCTGAATGAAGTGAACATTTATTATTGATAAAAAAATAGCATGCCTAGTTATTATGGATGGACTCATAGTCTAATAACAGTAGCAGTATATATTAGCAAACCTTTAAAAAAAAAAATCGGATATGAAGAATTATCAAAAAGAAAAGTTAATAAAATAATGGAGGCGGGAGGGAGGATGGAAACAAGAAGGCAGAACAAAATGGCGGGAAGAAGGGCAATTGACTCAGCACAACAAGGCGAGCGTGTCACTAAAGCCCCGTTCACACTGTGCCGACTCTGGGCCAAGACAACCCAGCGACTACTGCATTTGACAAGTCAGCTCCCACGCTCCAAGAATTTTTTGGTGTCTTGGTGTCGGCTACCTTGATTACCGACTGTATGGGACATTCGGCCAACTAGTTGGCAGAATGTCTGCGGCATGCTGCCAACTAGTCTCAAGACAAGTCTCAACGGTCAATTTTTGCAATGGTGCCATGTCTATGACAACCACGAATCTGCCGACCGATTGGCCGACAGTCTTGACGGTCTTCCAGATTGTCTAACAACTAGTTGGCCGACTAGCTGGCCGCCAGTTACCAAGGAGTTGGCCGACGGTCTTCCCGACCGTCTTCGCGACTGTCTTGGCGGCAGCCTTGTCGTTCCTTAAAATAGGGAATCGCTCTGTATTCGAGAATGAAATGTATCGTTCCGTTTTGAATCAATACGGAACGGCATTTGTTCCGTACGGTATTTTATTATCTGAATGGTCAAGCTAATAAAATTCAGTATCTTAAATAAATATGGATCCATTCCGTTTTGGAGAGTGAGATGTTGCATTCCACATTTTTTCTGACCTCAGGGTGGCAACCCTAGTTGTGCTTGTGATTGCAAAATAAATATATACATTTCTTGATAGCGGCCAATATTTCTGAGCCAACAGTCGTCACGAACGTCCTTCATTAGGCGATGACTGTCGTCACGACAGTCCCTCATCATTCTTAAGTAGTCGGCACAGACGACTGTGCCGACAGGAAACGGTAAAAATTTGAAAAATGGCCCCGACAGTCGTCACGACTGTCTCAAGACCAGCCAAGACTGTTGACGACAGTCGTCACGACTGCCCCAGACCTTCCTCAGACCTCAACCGGAAGTGACGGTTGGTCCAGACTTTTGCCGACTCTTGTCGTGAAAGTTTAGCATGGAATACTTTTTTGCGCTACCCCTCACGACTCCAGACTCCCGTCACGACGTCGGCGCAGCAGTTTCAAGACCTCTTTCAAGACATGCTCGACCCTTTCACATCAACACCCAAGACCTCGTGTACCCTAGAGTCGTGGGTTGTCTTGGCCCAGAGTCGGCACAGTGTGAACGGGGCTTAAGCGCCTGTATTGGAATCCAACCGGTACTAGCGGTAATGGTACCGTTATGGTTCCGATACTTTCACGGAACTGCAGTCCCGAGTAGTATCGGTATTACTCGGTACTGGTGAGTACCGATGATGATGATTATTGGGGCGTTGTATCTTGGCGCCGCAACTGCAGGGTCATATTGCGCCGGATCTAGTGCATCTAAAATGACTTGTACTTTAAAACTATATTAAACCGGTAAATGATAAAAACATGATAAAAAAAAAACACCAAGAAAACTATATAAAACCACTTAAAAATTAAAAGCGTTATAAAAATACTAATACAACTACATAAAACCGGTTAAAAATAAAATACAATATAAAACAACGATAGAATCGGTACTTCTCGGTACTGGTTAGTACCGAGTGGAATCGGTACCACTCCAGTGGAACGCCAGCACTCGTCGAGCGAGCAACTCTCCTGGCCTTTGAGCCAGCTTATAGACTGCTGAGTTGCTCGCTCGGCTCCGACTACGGGTGCAAAATGCGCCCGTGCCCCCGACCAGCTAGGCAGGGCCTCATGGCCTGACGCCTAGCTCCTCTGCAGGGCTCTCTACATAGCCCCTCCTGCCGACGTGAAGGTAAACATAAAACATCAACAACGGTACCACTCGTTGCTTATTTATTTATTTATTTAATACTTTTTTTACAGCAAGGGAGGCAGCTCAAAGGCAAAAAAAGCCCGCAATACGCTGCACCGATATAAGGGAAAAGAACGAGAGGCCGGAAAAAAGGGGTGAATTTTGGTGGGGGTCATATCGCTGTTACTCTGAGATATATATATATATATATATATATATATATATATATATATATATATATATATATATATATATATATATATATTCCAGTTAATTTCGTCGGTATTAGTGTAAACTTAGACTAAAAACGTTTTATTCTTGTTTCAAACGTGTAATAGATATCCGTTTCAAGTGAAAAACTGTCTAACACTACTGATTTCCTTATCAATATTTATCCAAGAGGAACAGATGTTGTATGCCCTACAAATTAGAGTTTTTATTGAGCTTACTTTAAAAAGAAATGGCACAAAGGACATAATAGTTTAAGGCTAACCCTGGAAATGTATCCTTTCTATACGCATTAGTGACACAATCATCCCTATTTTTATTTACATTGACGTCCATAAATGGTAGCTGGTTGTTTAGATCTAAATAGTCTAGAATTATATATATATATATATATATATATATATATATATATATATATATATATATATATATATATATATATATATATATATATATATACTCTTTTCTAAACTTCAAAAACATTGTCCACATGCCTCATAAATTAATGGTTTGAAATTTTCTGGCAGTTGACAAGCCACCTTTTCTCGTGGTGGCACAGGAATGCTACTGAAACGTCACAATAAGAATAAAGGATGCTGAACTTGCTTGGGTTTCATTGCCCACATATGGTTCCGACAGGACGTCCCTTAATATATATATATATATATATATATATATATATATATATATATATATATATATATATATATATATATATATATATATATATATATATATATACTAAGTTACATCCTGCAGTCAGATTGACTATCACTGACCTTGAGAAACAGTTATGAACGTGCTTCATTGAAAAGTGCAATTGTTCTAAGCCTTTTAAGTTTTCATAATCCTTAGAGATCGGGCGACGTACTGGTACGTCATCAAAATTTTGGCCTGATTTTGAGATCGACAGCAATCTTTAATTGTGTAAGTCTATAACACACTATACTGGAGTAGATTCAATCTTTACTTTAGCGACTATATGGAAATTTGTGCCTGGCCTCGGCACGATGTTTGCATGAGAGCGCTAGCCTCGGTCAACATAATAAGAACATAAGAACGCAGGAGTGTACAAGAGGCCGGTAGGCCTGTACGAGGCAGCTCCTTTGACCCTAAGCTCCCGTGTATCTAACCCCATCTAATATCGCTGTCCATGAATTTATCTAGTCTATTTTTGAATGTGACAATTGTGTTGGCACTCACCACATGACTGCTAAGCCTATTCCACTCATCCACCACCCTGTTAGTAAACCAATTTTTGCCTATGTCCCTGTTGAATCTGAATTTATCCAGTTTAAACCCATTACTTCGTGTCCTACCCGGTTCTCTTACCAACAAAACCTTATGAATCTCTCCCTTATTAAAGCCCTTCATCCATTTATAAACCTCGATCATGTCTCCACGCACCCTTCGCCTTTCTAGATAATGCAAGTTTAACTATTTGAGTCTTTCCTCGTATGGCAATCATTAAACAAAATAAACTCTCTTTGGAATAACCACGTTGGATCCTTTACTCATGGGAATTAAAAAATAAAATAGCCACAGGTGGGCCATTCTGTACAATGGGTGGGGCAAAACGGACCTCACATATGGGGCAAAATGGCCCTCATATGGAAATGCTTGGTAACTTGCCAGCACATATGTTTTGATAATCACACTAGAAACATTACTTAACAAAACTAGAAGAATCTAGTTCTTATTCCATTAGAAAATAATTGCTCAAAGGCTTAGTAGCATGAACAACAAAGAATTCTTATAAACTACTCACAAGTGAAAAGTGATATTACCTTCCTGAACATAAAAGTTCTTATTCCATTACAAAAATAAATGATCTGTGGCTCAATAGCATGGACACCAATGGACTCATGAAACTACTCACAAGTTTCTGTTTTAGGAGCAGCGAGTAGCGGGCTTTTTTTATTATTGTTTTCCTTTTTATATGTTCCTTTGTTGTAAAAAAAAAAAAAGTGAAAGTGAAATTACCTTTCTGAACATAAAAGTTCTTTATGCATAACAAAACTAATTGTTCTTTGGCGCAGTAGCATGAACAACATGAACTCACAAATGAAAAATGAAATTACCTTCCTGAACTTCTTCCGCAGCATTATTATCCCGTTTCTATAGTATACGGGGTCGCTGTTCTTGATGAGTCTCCTCCATCTAACCCTGTCCTCCGCCACTTCAAGGTCAAGTTCTTCTCCCTGCCGTCCGCCACAATACAGTCCTTCCATCTCATCCTGGGTCTCCTTATCTTCCTTCTGCCACCCACTTCCATGTCCATTATCTGCCTTTCAGAACTCCCTTCCCCTCTCCTCATGACATGACCAAACCATCTCAGTCTATCTTCCTGCACCTTATTACCCACACTTGTTACCTCTTATGACTTCATTCTTAATCCTATCCTTTCTTGTCACTCCACTCATCCATCTCAGCATTTTCATTTCTGCCACTTCTAATTTTCTTTCACTACTCTTCTTCATTGGCAGTTTCTAGGCCATATGTCATAGCTGGTCTCATCACTGTTCTATACACTTTCCATTTTAATTTTATTGGCATTCGCTTGTCACAGAGGACTCCTGACATATCACGCCAATTATTCCATCCCGCCTGTATCCTTCTTGTAGCTTCCGCCTCTTCATTTCCATCTGCCGCAACCGTTGAACCTAGATAGCTGAAGTCCCTCACGCTATTCAGAGACTGGCCATTAATGTTAAGCTCCTCATGTCCCTGTTCCTGCCTTGATCCTGGTCTGTCATGACCAAATATTCCGTCTTACTTCTGTTTATTCGCATTCCCCGCCTCTCCAATGCAATACGCCACTCCTCCATCCTCTCCTCCACCTCCTTCGTGGACATAAAATTAATATTCATTTTAAAGAAACAGAAAACTTTGGCCTAATCTTTGTTCAGTGAATCTGTGAGTTAGTTAGCAGCAAAAACTAATTATTGTTGAGTGGGCCGTTTTGCCCCAAGGGCAACGAAAATGTTAACAACAATCTCAGCGGAACAATGGTGATGCATAAAAATGTTCCAGTAGTCAGACTCATTCACAGAGTAACGCCAAATAATCATGCAATAACACATGAAATTATGAGTCACAGTATTCCTACAAATACGATTTTATCAGACCCTTACAAATAGATCAGCTGGTGATAAAATATTCTGGGATTTTTCACACACAAACAAACGACGGCGTCCAAACTTGCTCCGATGTTACAGCTGACTAATGAGCCGAGGAGCAAGTACATATCCTTATCAATAGCTGCCAGAAGCTAGAAACACAGAAGACGGGGTGGTCCATATTACCCACCTGTGCCATTTTGCCCCACCTTCACCTACTGCTGAAGCAATTTTCTAGAAACTAAGGGCCATATCTCCGTCTCCCAACATCATCCTCGAAGGAAAACTTAGCATTTCCAAGGTATCTCAAGACCTCCCTTGGACCTTTCCCTTGGGACATAATTAGGGATTATATCGTCATTTATGCATAATGAAGTGCTAGTATATTCTCATTGGTATATAATACGTGAATTTCAGTCCACCTCTACCCGAATGAGAAAATATTTTAAAATACAAACACGTTTATGAGACTTTAGTGCAGAAGTGAAGAAATAGGGTGATGTTTTCCTGCAGGGTGTCACGTTTATTGACAGCGTAAAGTATGTTCTAGAAAGTGTAACGTATGAGCGAGAATTATGTTATCAGAATAAGAATTACATTTTGTTTATTCAACGGTGACCGTGGACCACCACCTCGTTTAATTCAACTGTTTTCTCATCCATATTTCGTACATGAGGTAAGCACTACATCGATAATCATCTGTGCTGGGCAGGAAGGTTAATATAGGGAAGTTGCTCAGATTTTTTGTGCACAGGATGTACACAACATATGTCACGGGCGAATTTTTTTAAGCTGCACACTCACTGTAGTATATTTCGCATGCTTTTAGCCTAATATTAAGGATTTTAGCCACAAACGTTTACATACAGGGTGCACAAAAGCTATTCCTAGGCAGCTACTGCTTGTTATATCGCGTACAAGCAGACGGCCATATGTGACTACAGACAGCATTGAAGTCAACAAATGTGACCTCATGTAGCCCAGGTATTTTAAAATGTAACGATCAGGCTGCTTTGCTGAAAATAACACCGTCTGAAGAAAATACATGGCTTGTATTTTAATTAATAACATTAACCGAAAGCTCTAGATCGCAGTGTTACCAGATAAAAGTGTTTCACAGGTTTCGATCCGGCATCCCTGCTAGGAAGGAAAACATCGCTGGACGGGGATATGGCCGTAAGTTACTACTACTACTACTATTATTTCTACTCTTACTAACGCTGCTACTATCACCACGCCTCCTTCTACTGCTACTTCTATTACTACTACTACTACTGTGCTGTACCACCTTACACAGCATATAGGTAAAAAGCAACATAAAATAATACCTTTATGCCACTGCAACTAACGGTGATCATACGCCACGGGGCGGCTCGTTTTACTCACCGCCGCCTCCGCCCCCAACGGATACCCGACGCAAGCACCCATATTTTCCATTCCAAGTTCCTTCTATCTATCCGGTATGCGGGTGAAGTGTTTTCACCTCAGGGAACAAGACGTCCCTGCCCTGCATAGTCTCAGGTCACCCTTGAACAAGGTGTAATACCTGATCTGTCTCCCGTGCCAGGGGTCACGGTGAAGCCTCTGGGCAGCAGCAGTGGTGGATTGGACTGCAGGCAGAGGAACTCGTTATGAGACAATGGCTGGAGTTCCAGGGTCCTAGTCTGCTGGACCGTCCTTAATTATTTAGGCCTGCGGTGTAGAGGAGTGTGGCGACCTCTACACTAAAAAGCCTCCCTGGGAACCAGTTGTCCGTGTGAGCTCCCCGACCCTCCCCTCTATCGACGGTACTCCCATCCCTATTCTGCATAACTTGTTTTCTCCTGAAAGAGATGTCTTCCGTGGGCCATTTGAGGTTGTACCTCCCGGCTTCTAGGTGGAGTTTCTGAGGGTTTTTCTTATACTCAAGGAATATTTCAGCTTTTTGGTCTCTCAGGAAGGGCGTCTGATACTCTCTAGAGTTGGTGGAGAACACCTGGTGACAGGTGCCACTGGCCAGGCCGCGAAAGGGTCGCAGAGTTGGGTTAGACGTTTCGGAAAGTGGGAACGAATTGCTGGTTCCTCTCCTCCCTTGCCAGCTCTGCTCTGTGTGACTACGCCGGCCCCGTTCTATGGGACAAAACTTCGAGGACAATAGCTGAAAAGCGCCAGGTTGTGAAAGTCTCTCTCGTGACCGAGGCTCAGGACAAGCGATTGGTCTTTGAGGCTTTTTCAAGACCCTGTGGGAGCGAACTCCCAGTGTTGGAGGCATCTAACACAGCAGTTTCTAATTTCCATGTAAAATTTTTATCCAATTCAATTTATGGTCACACTTTAAGTTATTTCGAAAGCACTTTTAATATTTGTCCAAACTGTTAACTCGCTTAAATTTCTAACAATGCCTTCGAACCTTAAGTGTGACGTCTGTCCCGTACGATTTGCAGCTCAGTACTTCCAGCTGAGTAAAACTTGCCGCCTCTGCGTTCAAAGATTACAACTTCAGAAGGCTGTGACTGAATGGAAAGTCAAACATAATGATCTTGAAAAGAAATTCGAAGCCCTTCAGGAATTTGTTGCAAGCAATGTGGCAGTGGCTCCACCATCGATGGTGGAGAGGCCCTCCACCGAGACTGTGCCCTCTCCAGACGAATCTCCTGCTTCACGGGAGGACGTATTACCTGCCTCACAGGTTGACTCCCAGCCTGCCTCACAGGCAAACCCCCAGTCTGCCTCACAGGCTAATCTCCCGCCTGCCTCACAGGCTAACCCCCAGCCTGCCTCACAGGACAACTGCCAGCCTGCCTCACAGGACAACTTCCAGCCTGCCCCACTTAACGCTTCTCGTCCTGCTTCACAGGATGTCGGGTTCCAACCTGTAAGGAATGGAGCCAAACCGAAGCAGGCAACCAAGGATTAACTGACCCCCACTACCTTCAATAGGTTCCAGGTGCTGGCAAACACCATGGAGGATGAGTTTGAGACTCGCCTAGTTGGGGACTCCATGGTGCGTGGCCAGCTGGTGGAGTTCTGTGGTCGTTCATCAAACGGCCGCAGAAAACGTTACTGCTATCCAGGTGCCAGACTGGACGACATCACCGCAGCGTGCGATGATGTCACGAGAAATGCCGACCGAAACACCCTCGTTGTCATTCACGCGGGGACAAATGACGTGAAGACAACCCGTTCTGAGGAACTGCTTGAGAAATACCGCCGCATGATGAAGCAGTATAAACGTAAAATGGATGCCAGTAACATCATAATCTCCGGAATCCTCCCGAGGGTCGGTGCCGAATCTAGCTTTTACAGTAAGGCCTTCAGCACAAACAACAGACTTCAGTCCCTTTGCTCACAAGAAAACGTCCAGTTCGCTAACTTGTGGAACAGTTTTTACTACGATTCAGACTTGTTCCTTGCTGATGGCATCCACTTACACCCTGTTGGAGCAGCCCGTTTCGGGAGGCTGCTCTGTGACCAAGTGGCTCTTCGAAAGCCAAAAAACGCGAAGGCGAGAACACCAGCAGCTCCACCATAAGGGAGCACTCAACCCGCGAAAACCCCGACTCGAATCACATTAAAACTTGCTATGTAAACGCTCGTAACCTACGTAACAAATTTGAAGACTTAGAAGTCCTCGCAGCTACAAATCACTATCACATCATCGGAGTCACAGAATCTTGGATAGACACTTCAAATAGAGATTTCATTGCGGAATATAGATTACCGGGTTATACCATCTTTAGTCATGAAAGAGAGAACAGACAGGGTAGAGCCGTTATCTTTTATATCCACAACTCTCTCCATCCAGTATCCGTGATAACATATATTATAACCAATGTATACACGGTCTTCATTGAAATTAAAAATAAATCTCGTAAAATAGTAAATGGACTTATCTACAGACCGCCAAGGCAGACTCTTGATATCGACCACGCATTAAGTGAATTATTATTAGAAACAAGTAGCAGTTGCGAGGCAGTAATTGTTGGGGACTTTAACTTGCCAGTGAAAAGATGGGGTGAACCGTTGAACTTTCATACAGGGCTCGACCTGTACACAAATTTACTAGAAAATGATTTACATCAACACGTTCAACAACCGACTCGGGAAAATTATATACTTGACCTTATCTTTTCAACGACAGCTGACCTAGTTAACGAAATAAATGTTGGTCCAATTTTTAGTTTTAGCGATCACCGAACAATCCACATTCAGTATCAATATGAAAGAAAGTAAAGTAACTCCTAGTAAGGAAAAGGTGCCTGATTATCAGAGAGCGAATTTCGTAAGACTCCGATCAATTCTAAATAATTCTGACTGACTGAAATCTCGGCGGAAACAGATACTGATAAATCTTGGGGGGGCCTTCACCACAATATTGAACAATGCCATAAGCATATGCGTACCCTATTGTAACAGACGTTCAGCTTTTAAGAAGAAACCCAAATGGTGGAATAACGAAATTCAAAACAGCCTATCTTTTAAAAAACGCGTATACAGTAGATACATATCAACTCAGAGTGAGGCTGACAAACTAGAGTTTGACATAATTCGCCGCGAAACCAAGAAATTAATAAAACGAAGCAAGAAAAATCTTGTAGAATATATAGCGGAAACGAGTAAATCTAATCTTTAAGAATTTTTTAGCTATGTAAATAATAAAAAAAGTCACTCACTTGTGGTATCGGACCGCTTGCTAATGATAATGGTAACCACACGAACGATGAAAATGAAATGGCTACAATCCTAAATAACTTTTTCGCATCCGTATTTACCGACGAAGATTGTTTATCGCCTCAACCGCCGGAGGTTAGAAGGACCGAAAAGATGTTAAGTGGCGTGCTCATCGTAGAAAGTGTTATTTTACGCACAATTGAAAAGATTAAAGTAAGCAAAGCTCCTGGTCCAGACAAAATTACCCCTAGGGTCTTAAAAGAAATCAAACATCAAATTTGTAAACCGCTCTCCATCATATTCAATAAATCTTTAACAGTTACATCGAATCCGTCGGATTAGAAACTAGCAAATGTCACACCAATTTTCAAAAAGGGGGACAAGTCCCATCCAGGAAACTATCGACCAATTAGCCTGCCATCGATTGTTCGTAAGTTAATGGAGACTATCATTCGCGACAATATGGTGAAATTCTTAGAAGAATATAATAAATAATTTGCAACATGGCTTCTGTAGTAAACGTTCGTGTTTAACTAACTTACTAGATTTTTTTCATTATATTTTTGAGGTGTTCGATGAAAGCAGATCAGTAAATATTGTAGCGGTAGCTTAGACCGTTACTTGAATGCCAAGCGGAATGCTTGTGTGCTTTCGGCCGCCGAACGAAGCTGTGAGCTTCGCCGTTTTAAGTCCGCTAGGGCAGCCTTTGTGGGATATAAGAAACAACTGATAACCTGTGGTGACTCCATTGCTGGAGAACTTTATTGGTGGCTATATGCATCGTCCGACACTGTAGGTGAGAGTATGTACAATCATGATAATATGCTTAAGTATTTACAAGAGCGGTAGTTAGATGTTTTTATATATACAAGGTGAAATGTTAAGGGTCACTACATTACTCCCCCCCCTTAGTGACGAGGTAGGAGGAACTTTACATGTTTCTTGCGATACTGGACATTGTCTTTTGGCACTGGAGTAGGAGACACTGACACGGTATTGGTTGGTGGAGGATCTGGACGTAGGAGGTACGCTGGCTTGACCCGGTCGATGGCGATGACGTCGAACTTGCCGTGGCGGTCAATTGTGATGTTCTTGCGCGTCCTCTTGATGACGGTGAAGGCAGAGTATATACAGAGAGGTATTCCATCCGCTCGGCTTATTTTGGTCTCGCCCGCGCATGTGCGTCACGTGAGCCTCCTTTGACCGCCTCGCTCTGGGAGCCAGCGTTAGTCTGGGATGGGCTGTGTGAAGGTGATGATCTCCAAACGCGCTCCTGTAGCCCGTGATACGCTCCCACCCCATCACTCACCCCCCCCCCCATCCTCTCAACCACCAAGTGGTCCCATTCTCTCAGCTTTCTGTCTGTATTTAAGGGGCTCTATTTCAATTTCTCAATCTGGCATATTTATAATAACAAGAATTCTCTCTCTCTCTCTCTCTCTCTCTCTCTCTCTCTCTCTCTCTCTCTCTCTGTATTTAAGAGGCATTTATTCCAATTTGACATACTATAATAAGAATCTCTCTCTCTCTCTCTCTCTCTCTCTCTCTCTCTCTCTCTCTCTCTCTCTCTCTCTCTGTATTTAAGAGGCATTTATTCCAATTTGACATACTATCATAAGAATCTCTCTCTCTCTCTCTCTCTCTCTCTCTCTCTCTCTCTCTCTCTCTCTCTCTCTCTCTCTCTCTCTCTTTTAATAAATTTAGAGATAATATAAACACTCTCTCTCTCTCTCTCTCTCTCTCTCTCTCTCTCTCTCTCTCTCTCTGTATTTAAGGGCACACAACAAAATCCATCTTTTTCTCAGTTTCTCATCTCTCGGGAAACGGAAAAACCTTATACATCCTTTCGTCCTCTTTTTCGTGTTATGGCAGCAGCGCACAGCACAACTATTGGGCATTTTAACCCTAGAACACTAACCTTAGAAAAAGTCACACCACTACTAACCATGGGTACATCATACCCGATTTTGAAAAAAAAAAAAAAATGTAAAGTTTTAATGGAATAAAGTTACATGAAGGGACTTCAAACTTTGTATCTTGACTTAACATTAAGAAGAACTGAAAAACGTATTGTTTTGGTATGAAAATCAGGTACTGAAAAATGTTACTAAAAATAGGAAAAATGTTCAAAAATTTCAAAAAAAAAAATTCATAAAAAAATTTATCATCCGATGGCTTCCAAACTTCTTGTATGGCCTCCCAGGTCCTGTGATCCACTGCACAGGTGATCACTAAAAAAGTACGTAAACAATATCCTAGGGACATGTACAACACCCTGTATCACCAACCATGGGTATGCCGCACCCGAATGTAGGCCTACAACAAAGGTGAGCAGAGAGAGCGTGACCTTCCCCTACACTGTCAAGCGGGCACATGAAGCTACTGAGGAGGTGGGTACCCTCAGAGCACCGGAACCATACACAATGGCAATGACGTCATTCGCTTCGGGTACCTCATACCCATGGTTAGCGTTCTAGGGTTAAGGCGAAAAAAAAATCTGGTCTCAAGGTTGCGGGCGAGGTCAGATTGCGGCTTGGGGAACTGGGGCGCGGCGCGTGCGCAACGAGCTGATGTCAAGGTTAGACTGAGTGAATGAGCCCCAGCCTCGCACCGACCTGAGGCTCACATGAGTCACAGTCACGTGACCTGGGATGCGCGGATGGAATACCTCTCTGTATATACTCTGGGTGAAGGGGCCATCGTACGGTTGCTGCAGAGGCTTCTTCGCGGCGTCCACTCGCACGAACACGTGTGTGCAGGTGTCGAGGTCCTGGCTCACGAACGTTTTGGATGGTGATGCCCGCGGCGGCACTGGTTGGAGTCTCTGCATGGCGTCCTTGAGATTCCTGGCGTAGTCCTGGATGTCGCAGGGAGGGCCAGGATTGGGCGAGAGAACCTGTCCTGGGAGGCGGAGAGTGGTGCCGTACAGGAGCTCTGCAGAGGAGTGGCCAAAGTCTTCCTTGAGGGACGTCCGTATGCCGAGGAGGGCTAGGGGCAGAGTCGTAGTCCAGTCGCTGCGGTCCCTAACTGTGGCTGCCAGCAAGGCCTTGAGTTGGCGGTGGAAGCGTTCGATAAGGCCATTGGACTGAGGATGGTAGCTGGCAGTCCTGATGCGCTTAATCCCCAGGATGGACATGACCTTGTCCCACAGGCTCGACTCGAACTGGCTTCCACGGTCGGATGTGACGCTGAGAGGCGTACCGAAGCGCGACACCCAGGTGTTGACGAAGGCTCTGGCAATGGTGTCCGTCGTTATGTCTTCGACCGGGACAGCTTCGGGCCAGCGTGTGAACCTGTCAACGCAGGTGAGGAGGTACTTGTAGCCGTTGGAGTGTGGAAGTGGGCCAACGAGGTCGACGTGGACGTGTTCGAGTCTGGAGGATCGGGGCGTGAACGCTGCTGGAGGCGAGACGGTGTGGCGCGTCACCTTGGAAGCCTGTCACTGGAGGCAGGTGTGGGTCCAGCCTCTGACGTCCTTGTTGGTCCCCGTCCATACGAAGCGCGAGGACATCATCCTTTGTGACGCTCGGATCCCGGGGTGAGAGAGGTCGTGCAGCTGGCGGAAGAGTGGGTACCGGTGGTTCTGCGGCAGGTAGGGCCGGATGGTGGCGGTAGATGCGTCAGCGTACAGGTGTACGTTGGTCCCGGGGAACTCGACTCGCCTCATCGACAAAGCGGGGTTATCCCTCAACTGCTGCAGCTTGACGTCGTCGACTTGGTCTGCAGCAATAGCGGCGTAATCGATGAGGGAGGAGGATGTTGCAGAAATGTTACGGGAGAGAGCGTCGGCGAGGATGTTGTCTTCGCCTCTGACGTACCGCATGTATGTTGTGAACTGCGAGATGAGGTCGATGTGGCGCAGCTGCCTGGGAGTGTAGGTAGACAAATCATGGCCAGCAGCGACGGTGGCACGGGCTGCGGCGTCGGCAGGGTTTGAAAGAACCGAGGTGTACCTCGTAACTCAGCTCCGGAGGGCACCAATTGTAGCGGTAGCTTAGACCGTTACTTGAAAGCCAAGCGGAATGCTTGTGTGCTTTCGGCCGCCGAACGAAGCTGTGAGCTTCGCCGTTTCAAGTCCGCTAGGGCAGCCTTTGTGGGTTACAAGAAACAACTGATAACCTGTGGTGACTCCATTGCTGGAGAACTTTATTGGTGGCTATATACATCGTCCGACACTGTAGGTGAGAGTATGTATAATCATGATAATATGCGTAAGTATTTACAAGAGCGGTAGTTAGGTGTTTTTATATATACAAGGTGAAATGTTAAGGGTCACTACAATATCATATATCTGCATTTTCGAAAGGCATTTGATAAGGTCCCCTACAAACGATTGCTCAGCAAACTATTGGCGCACGGTATCTCGGGTAACATTCACAATTGGCTTGTGGACTGGCTCTCTGAGTGGAAACAGAGAGTAGTTCTGGGTAGGCGGTGGCCGAACTGGTAGCGTACTGGACCCATATTCGCCGCGTGATGGACGACGCGGGTTCGAATCCTCACGCTACCACTCGGATTTTTCAGTCACCGCCGAGTGGCTTAAAACTACCTACATGCTGTCCTGAAGACCACCCATCAACCCGGACTCTAGAGGAAGCCGTCCAAGCGAATCAAGAACGAGTTCCGGGGGGCAGCATGAGCCAATGCAAGATGGCGCCACTATAAACACTCGCCTGCGCCAGAACGGGCTGGGCCGACCATCAGGCCCCACCTGGAAGAAGCCTTGTGCCGACCATCAGGCCCCACCGGGAAGATGCCTACCGGCGCAATAGGCAACAACGTAAAAAAAAAAATTAAAAAAAAAAAACGGTGTTACATCTAACTGGCTCGATGTCAGAAGCGGCGTACCTCAAGTATCAGTGCTTTGCCCCATGCTCTTTTTAATTTATGTTAATGATATCGATTATGGGTTGACTTGCAAAGTATGAAAATTTGCTGATGACACAAAAATTGTAGTAAAGTAACTGCGACACTCATCGAAGAAGCTTTACAATCAGATCTAGATCGACTTGTACGTTGGGCCAGTCATTGGCAAATGAAATTTAACGTTGACAAATGTAAAGTGTTGCACATCGGAAAAAATAACAATCGCGTTCGGTACGTAATGAATGGCCAACAACTATCTGCAGTAAGTAAAGAAAAGGATCTTGGAATCACTATATCAAGTGATTTAAAGCCCGGTCAGCATTGTTCAGAGGTAGTTGAAACTGCAAACAAATTGGTTGGCTTCATCGGACGAGTCTTTATTAATAAATCGGAAAAAGTAATATTAAAACTGTATAATTCGTTGGTTCGACCCCGTCTAGAGTACTGTGTACAGTTTTGGTCTCCCTATTACAGAAAAGACATAGAACAGTTGGAACGGGTTCAACGAAGAGTAACAAAGATGATTCTTAGGTTGAGGAATTTATCATATGAACAAAGGCTTAAAGAAGTAAATTTATTCAGCCTATCAAAACGAAGAATGCGAGGCGATCTAATAGAAGAGTTTAAAATGTTTAAAGGATTCAGTGATATTAATGCGAAAGATTACTTTACAATTGATCGGTCAAATAGAACAAGAAGAAATCACAATTTGAAGATAAGTGGTAAAAGATTCTCGTCGCGCGAAGCTAAACACTTCTTCTTCAATCGAGTTGTTAATGTTTGGAACTCTCTACCCTGTGATGTCGTTGATAATACAACAGTTACGGCCTTCAAGAATAGATTAGACAAGTATTTTGAATCCAACCAGCAACTAAGATATTACTGATTGTCGTAATAACGTTCAGTTATTTCGAATGCTGGTGTCCTTGTCCGCTTTTATCGCCCGGTTAGTGGTAGCAGTAATGGTAGGTATTTCCTCTTTCCTACATAATTTCCATGCAGTTTTTCCATGCTGCATGGTTCTTTTTCCTTTCTTGCCAGCTTTGGCTGGATATAGGGGTGGGTGGGGGGGGGGGGGGGGAGGAGCCTTCGCCTTTGCTGTCCTTTCATCTTCCACCTTTGATTAGATAATTAGTGTAGCTTGTCACAAACAGCCTCGTAAGGACCAGCAGGTCTGCTGTTGTTTGTTCTTCCTTTGTGTTCCTTTGATATTTTCTTGCTGACTGCTCTCCTGAACTTGCTAACTGCATGCCCCCCCCTCCCCCCCCCTCCCGGGCCCCCGCTGCACTTGACTTTCTACTTTAGCTTATTCTTATACTGTCCAAATCCCTTATGCAAGAGTTTACTAGCATCTTCATTCTTTCATCCCGTACACTGGTAAACTCTGGATTAATATTCCTTCATCTGTATTTCCTCCTGCCTACGACTTGACCTCTTTCAAGAGGGGAGTACCGAGACATCTCTTCTCCCGAAATTGACCTCTCTTCTGGCCTCTCTTCTAAACTCTTTTATAAAGGCAGTGATAGTGGACTTTTTATTTCTTTATTTTTTTTGGGGGGTGGCCTTGAGGTGCCTCCTTTACTGTAAAAAAAAAAGAGGATCGATCAACTAGCCCCAGTCATGAGTTACGTGGGCGTCCCCTTGGTCACCTTCATTCAAGAGTTGTCTCGTACAGAAACAACCCTATGAGCAGGACCGACGTCCGGGAATCATGCCACGTGCCATTATAGTCGGAGTTGGCGTTCACGGAATAAGCTGCTTACAGTCCCCATTTCAGTTTCACAAAGCAGTCGCTGGTTCGACACAAAGTCATTCCATTATCCTTTTTTTTTTTTTTTTTTTTTTTTTTTTACAACAAAGGAGGCAGCTCAAGAGCACACACAAAAAAGAAAACAATAATATAAAAAGCAAGCTACTCGCTGCTCCTAAAAAAGAAACAAAAGAGGTGTCCAAAAGCAAGGTCAAATACGGGAGGAGAGATGTCCTGATACCCTCCTCTTGAAAGAGTTCAAGTCGTAGGCAGGAGGAAATACAGATGAAGGAAGATTGTTCCAGAGTTTACCAGCGTGAGGGATGAAAGAGTAAAGATGCTGGTTAACTCTTGCATAAGGGGTTTGGACAGTATAGGGATGAGCATGAGTAGAAAGTCGAGTGCAGCAGGGCCGCAGAAGGGGGGAGGCATGCAGTTAGCAAGTTCAGAAGAGCAGTCAGCGTGGAAATATCGATAGAAGATAGAAAGAGAGGCAACATTGCGGCGGAATTTAAGAGGTAGAAAACTATCAGTATGAGGAGGAGAGCTGATGAGACGAAGAGCCTTAGCCTCCACTCTGTCCAGAAGAGCTATGTGAGTGGAGCTCCCCCACACATGAGATGCATACTCCATACGAGGGCGGACAAGGCCCCTGTATATGGACAGCAACTGTGCAGGGGAGAAGAACTGGCGGAGACGGTACAGAACGCCCAGCCTCGAGGAAGCTGATTTAGTAAGAGATGAGATATAAAGTTTCCAGTTGAGATTTTGAGTTAAGGATAGACCGAGGATGTTTAGTGTTGAGGAAGGTGTTAGCTGGGTGTTGTCAAAGAATAGGGGATAGTTGTTTGGAAGATTGTGTCGAGTGGATAGGTGGAGAAACTGTGTTTTTGAGGCGTTGAAGGACATCAGGTTCCTCTTGCCCCAATCGGAAATAATAGTAAGGTCTAAGGCTAAGTGTTTTGCAGCCTCCAGCCTTGAGTCGCTAAGTTCCTGTAGGGTGGGTCTTCTATTAAAAGAAGTTGAGTAATGCAGAGTGGAATCATCGGCGTAGGAATGGATAGGACAGTTCGTTTTGGAAAGAAGATCATCAATGAACAACAGACCAGAAAAAGAGTGGGAGATAGGACAGAACCCTGTGGGACACCACTGTTAATAGATTTAGGGGAAGAACAGTGACCGTCCACCACAGCAGAAATAGAACGGTCAGAAAGGAAACTGGAGATAAAGGTACAGAGAGAAGGAAAGAAACCGTAGGAGGGTAGTTTGGAAAGCAAAGATTTGTGCCAGACCCTATCAAAAGGTTTTGATATGTCCAGCGCAATAGCGAAGGTTTCACCGAAACGGCTAAGAGAGGATAACCAAGAGTCAGTTAAGGAGGCTAGGAGATCACCAGTACAACGCCCCTTGCGGAACCCATACTGGCGATCAGATAGAAGGTCAGAAGTGGAAAGGTGCTTTTGAATTTTCCGGTTAAGGATTGATTCAAAAGCTTTAGATAGACAAGAAAGTAAAGCTATAGGACGGTAGTTTGAGGGATTGGAGCGGTCACCCTTCTTAGGCACAGGCTGTATGAAGGCATACTTCCAGCAAGAAGTAAAGGTAGATGTTGACAGGCAGAGGCGAAAGAGTTTGACCAGGCAGGGTGACAGCACGGAGGCACAGTTTTTAAGGACAATAGGAGGCACTCCATCAGGTCCATAAGCCTTCTGAGGATTGAGGCCAGAGAGGGCATATAAAACATCATTTTGAAGAATCTTTATAACAGGCATAAAGGAGTCAGAGGGGGGATGAGTAGGAGGAATATGCCCAGAATCGTCCAGAGTGGAGTTTTTAGAAAAAAGTTTGAGAAAAAGGTTCAGCCTTAGAAACAGATGAGACGGCAGTGTTGCCGTCAGGACTGAGGAGTGGAGGGAAAGATGAAGAAGTGAAGTTGGAGAAGATGTTTTTGGCTAGATGCCAGAAGTCACGGGAAGAGTTAGAGAAAGCAAGGTTTTGGCATTTTCTATTAATTGTATTATTTCAGGTTTATTCACATTCTGGAAATCTTGCGACACCCTAGAAGCATCCGCGACCTGCAATCTCTTGACTCCTCAAGGGTCGCGATCTCCAGTTTGAGAGAC
The DNA here is from genome assembly GCF_024679095.1 of Eriocheir sinensis. Classification (NCBI taxonomy): domain Eukaryota; kingdom Metazoa; phylum Arthropoda; class Malacostraca; order Decapoda; family Varunidae; genus Eriocheir; species Eriocheir sinensis. The sequence goes on from NC_066510.1 coordinate 208,338, forward strand.
TGCTGCGAGCCTAACAGATAAACATAAGTGAATGAAAGCCGATACAAAATACGGATATGTAACTCGAAAGAAGTTTGAACTTAAGCTATTTTCCTTCACTAAGATACCAACCTAGGTTAGGTTTACGGTGTAAGCTTACGATATTCCATTCTCAATAATATTTGTAATAATTAACTGGTAACCACTTAATGTATCAATTACAAGTTTTAAATTACAAGGTTTTATACATTTATATGATTCAATCACTCTGATTTTCTTAGAGTAAAGGTTTGTTATATAGTTGTACTGTAATCTACAAAATGTTCATATTATTATTGCAGTTTGACCATCAAGGATTTGGAATCGTTGGCTAGACGTCTCAGGGTCTTCCCAAACAACATCATTTAATTATTCGACAATAAGAGCAACCGATCTTCGTGGTTCAGTTTGCAACACCGCCATCACGACGATTCTTTTTTTGGTGTTCCGAGACATCGCGCCTGCGATCCAACTAGCAGAGGCCAAGGGGCAGCAGCGCAGCGCCACCTAGATTGGGACAGCCATGTAATCTCTCTCTCTCTCTCTCTCTCTCTCTCTCTCTCTCTCTCTCTCTCTCTCTCTCTCTCTCTCTCTCTCTCTCTCTCGTGGTACAGTAGCTCTCATTTTAATTAAGTTTCAAAATTTAATTCGGACGAACGATGAAACAAATCAATTCACTTGATATTGTACCAATGATTTGTGTAAAAGTTTTATCAGCATGATTTCTGCTTGTATAAATATTCTAAAAGTTGCTAGAAATCGTGCTGGTGTGACATTGTATTAAATATAAGATAATTAACAAGAGTTGCCTCAATTGAAGCTGGAGTACAAAATTATGCCAGAAACTCTACTCATGTAACCATAGCATTTTGATGAGACAACAATTGTGTGAACACTTCCAATCTCAAGGAATGCCATCATTGGAATCGAGGCGTCCCTTTCTCAGGCCGCTGTGTCCTGCCCACCGCACCTACAGACCCACGGGCCTAGGGGAACGAGCCCGGCTTGTGTGGCTGTGGGTGACTGGCCGCTCCGTGCACTCCATCGCCCTGCTGACCGGCACTAGCGTCACTACTGTCTATAGGTGGATCCGACGGTGGCAGCGGGAGGGTCATGTGAATAGCAGACCGAAGAGTGGCAGACCGCGACAAACGGTCCGGCATGTGTGTGCCCGGCTGACCTCAATCCCACAGCACTCAAACATGGCTCCCCAATACACGCTTCCGTGTTTCCCTTACCACCATAGCCACCGTGACGATAACTATTACCCTCTTAGCGAGTGGAATGTTGAGTCACCCTACTTCTAAAGCCAATATTAATGTTTGACACCAGATGACCACAGTTGTTACCTTTAAGATATTATTTATAATCAATCAATCATTAAACCCCCCCAAAAAAACATAAGAAGTCTGCATAAATTAGTCAAATTCATGGCTAGTGAGGTTAGGCGGAGTAAGGTTAACACGATCTGTCTTTAATAAGCCTACCTGTCTCCTTGTGTCCCTATGTTTACAAATTGGTAACCCTTGAACGGTGACCGCGGAGGAGTGATTTTTTTGTACAAAAATAGAAAAATAAATTGTGTAACATGGAACTATTTTTATCACACAAATCCTGTGCTGCATATAGTTAAGAAAACAAGAAGAGCACTAGTAGAACGCCCCTTGCGGAACTAAAGAAGTTTAGAAGTGATGTATAGATCCTTAAGAACTTTCCTGTGAAGGATTGTTTCAATAGCTTTAGAAAGACAAGAAAGTATAGCTATCGGACGGTAGCATGAGGTTGGAACGGTTACCCTTTTTATGGCACAGGCTGTATGTAGGCGTACTTCCAGCAGGAAGGAAAGGTAGATGTTGAAAGACAAAGACGAAAGAGTTTGACCAGGCAGGGAGTCAGCACGGTAGCACAGTTTTTAAGGGGAGTAGGATGCACACCACCAGGTTGTGACCGATCCCTTGTCTTACCTGTTTCATGCCTTCACTGGCTGCAATACAGTCTCTTCATTAAAAAAACGGAAGGGGAAAGAAAACCTTATTCGAGAATGTCACAGCAGCATTCTGTCCCCTAACAACAACAATAGACTCCATAGACCAGTGGTTTGAGGCACTGGAACACTTCGTGGTATTGCTTTACGAATGCACCAGCAGTCTTCTTCATGTGGATGAAGCCTGAAAAGCATTATTTACGAGGGGAAGAGATCTTGAAAACATCCCTTCTACCCAAGCAGTCTTTCTGTTGCATATTAACCCGGTAGCAGCGACGGGCCAAATTTGTGGCTTTACCGTGTAGTGGCGACGGGCCAAATTTGTGGCTTTACCGTGTAGTGGCGACGGGCCAAATTTGTGCCATGAAATAAACCCCCAAAATAGATGATACATAAACTGATCACAAATGATTTGATATATATTATTAAATGGTTTGTGTGAAGGGTGATTTTTTCTCATTTTTCTTGCTTAGAGGGACCACTAAGAAACATGATCCCCGCTGCTACCGGGTTAAGAGGGCGGTGTACCAGGCAAACTGTTGGAATCGGATGACATTGATTATTGGGGTGTTCTGTGCTTGGCGCCGCAACTGTGGGGTCATATGGCGCCGAATCTAATACAAAATCAATTATATAATAAAACTACATAAAACCGGTTAAAAATAAAAACATGATAAAAAAACAACAATAAAGGGTCAATAAAACATACAGGAGGTTGAGGACGCCAGCCTCCTGTAGGAAGCCATAAACGTCATGTCCCGAGAAGATTACCTTCTCCTCGGCACCAGAGAGAGAGAGAGAGAGAGAGAGAGAGAGAGAGAGAGAGAGAGAGAGAGAGAGAGAGAGAGAGAGAGAGACTCCCATCTCCGCCCCGACACCAGGGGAGGTACCACTCTCGCAGGTCCCCCAGATTGGGGCTCTCGACCAGCAAGTGCCGAACAGTCAGGGGGAAAGTTGGAAAGTTTCTTTTAGTCGACGCAACATCTGTGGTCATATACCGGACAGAGACAGAAGAGGAAGGAATTACAGAAGAAGGGAACAGATCCCAGGAGATGGGACACAACCCCCGATTAATACATTCACTGCTGGGTGGACAGGGGCGTAGGGTATCGGAAAAGCCACCCACTTTTTTCCACTCCGCTCGGGAATCGAACCAGGGGTTTCTCGGTTGTGAGCCGAGTGTGCTAACCACTGCATCACGAAGCCCTAACACAGTCAGGGAGGCCAAACAGTCATCACAGTAGGGCTGAACTCCCCGGGACATGAGGAAGACATGTGTGTATCTTGTGTGACCCACCCCAAGGCGGGCCAGGACAGTATCCTTCTTACGACTTCTTATATGGGAATACGACCAGGGACGCACACCCTGGTTGTGACCTCCTCCATCTTTGTCGTGGCAATCACAGCCGCCCACCTGCGCTGCCACACCCTCTGGAGTTGCAGACCGCAGGTCCCTAATTGGAAGAGCGCACTGTGAGGGATGGCGAGAACCAGCGGCCCGCGCCACCTCATCGGCCTCCTCATTACCACGCACAGAGACGTGGGCAGGTACCTAACAGAAGGTCACCTTATGCATACGCCTTTTTGCTAGAACTAGCCAGCTAAAAATATCTAAAACGAAAGGATGGGTGCTCCTAAAATCTTCTATTGCAGACAGGGCTGCCTGTGAGTCAGAGTAAACAGTAAAGGTATCGACAGGCAAAGTGAAGATGGTGCAAATTGCTAAAAGAATGGCAGGTAAAAATTGAGGCTAGGACAGGTAAAGTTCCAGAACGGGAAAAGTCTGGAAAGACAGCTCCAAATCCAACGCCAGCATCGTATTTGGAACCGTCTGTGTATACTGGTACAGACGTGGCGTGACCAGCTGTGTGGGTCAGGAAAAGCCTTCGAATAGTTGCCGTCGAGATGCTTGCTTTGTTAAAATTGAAGTACCGACAGAAATGTGTGTTTGGGAGCTCCCACGGTGTGATGGGGGGTACCTGATAAACTGTTATAGGGAAGTATGGTAGAGAGAGGTCCCCAATGAAAATCCGGACACGGAAACCAAAGGGGCGAGGTAGGAGAGTCTTGTTTTTGTATATTATATCTACATTGGTGTCTAAGGTTTTTAGGTGCGGGAGCCATGTGAGGCGCCTCTCAAAGATAAGTCCCAAGAACTTGTGTTCTTCCACAACAGGTAGACGTGAACCGCACATGATGAGATCAGGTTCTGGATGGTGGCCTCTCAGGCGACAAAAGTGCATGGCAACCGACTAGGAAGGTGATAATCGGAAGCCATGTTTCTCCACCCATCTGGATATCCTGTCGATGGCATGTTGCACTCTTCGTTCTGCGGTGGGCATCTAAGACTCGGAGTACCAGATTGCCAGGTCGTCTACATAGTGGGAGGATGATACCCCCTCAGGAAGCGATGTTGTAATTTCATTTATGGCTACGGCAAAGAGGGTGTCACTCAGGACGCTTCCTGAGGGAACTCCTTCCTTCTGTTCATAGGATGGTGATTTGGAGGCACCAAATCTGACGCGAAAGTTCGGTTCTCCAAGAAATCCTTCGATGAACTTTGCCATCCCGTCCAAGGAGATCAAAGTCATGAAGCTGCTTTAGTATCCCATATCTCCAGGCCTTCTCAAGATCAAAAAAGCTGCACACCATGTGTTGTGTGTCTGCAAACGAGCGGCATTTAGCTGACTCGAGACATACGAGGGCGTCTACTGTAGATTTCATCCTCCGAAATACTGACTGATAAGGAGTCAGGTGGCCATTGCTCTATAGATGGTGTACTATGCGGAAGTTTGCCGTCTTATCGAAGAGTTTGCAAAGGCAGGTTGTTAGAGCGATGAGCCGGTAGTGTAAGGGATGTGAACCATCCTTCCCAGGTTTGCGGATGGTAAGTACAATGGCTTTGCGCCACTCACCTGGTATGTAACCAGTGTGCCAAACTGAATTGTATATTTGGAGCAGCAAGGTCTTGATGGTAGGACTGAGGTGTCGGATCATGGCATATGGGATGTTATCGGGTCTCGACGAAGTGTCGTTGCAGAGGTAAAGAGCTGATTGTAGTTCCCGCATGGAGAAGGGAACGTTGTATATTTCTGTATTGAGGGATGAAGTGTCTAAGTGTTGTCTCTCTTGTTCTTCCATGAGCCGGCGTACTTGGGGAGGTCTAGAGCCGCGCTGAGACACAGCAGCAAATGCACTGGCTATGACGTCGGCGACTTCAGCCCTCCCTGATATTATGTTATTGTTGATTTTGAGTGTAGGTGGTGGGTTTGATGAATACGTTCCTGCTATTTTGTGTACTCTCTTCCACACTTGTTTCATTTGTGTTTGTGAGTTCAGAGAAGCTACATAACTGGCAAATGAGGATCGTCGTGCTTCTTTCAGAGTCCGGCGTGCTGGTGCTCGTGTCTTCTTGTAGGCAATATGGTTGAACTCTGTCCTATGCCTCTTGTAACGGTTGAAGGCTCGGCGACGGCAAGTCACTGCCTTTTTGCACTCTTCAGACCACCATGGCACAGGCCGACGTGATGCATTTCCCGTTGTCTGTGGGATTATAAGTTCTCCCGCCCGGTGAATGTGCGCCGTAAAAAAAGTTAACTGCATCCTTGGTTGTATCAAAGTCAGCGACTGTTGTCTCCGTGTGAGTCATGGTTCGAAAAAGTTCCCAGTCTGCCCAATCTAATTTCCAACGCGGTAATCGAGGTGACGGTTGGAAAGTGGAATTGGAGATGTAGATGGGGTAGTGGTCGCTGCCATGTAGATCCTCTGATATTTCCCACCTGAAGTCCAGGTATGAATCGGAGGAACTGAGTGAGAGGTCAATAATTGACCGTGTGTCGGTTTGCATATGGTATTGTGTTGGTTGACTGGTGTTCAGTATGCAGAGGTCTAGGTCTTCAATTACAGATGCAACAGTGACTCCTCTTGGGTTGCTGGTGGTCTCTTCCCATAGTGTATGGCGACTGTTGAAGTCGAAAACTATTAAGAAGGGTGAGGGCAATTGGCGTACCAGTGTCAGGAGGTCTTGCTGATTGATTGGTGTACTGGGTGGGAGATACAGGGAGCATATAGTGTAGGTACGTGTTCTGTGGATTTGAGCAGCAACAGCCTGCAATGTGAGAGCGGAGTATGGGCTATGTCGTTGGAAATGAAGAGACACGTACCTTGTGAAGGAGCTTGTGTGGGAGCAGCTGGCGAATATATGGCACTGTAATTGCGCGGGGCTGTGGGGGAGAATGGGCGTATGCTTCTAACAGTGTCTCTTGGAGACATAGACACTGTGGCTGGAAGTCTTTAATTAGAAGGTGGAGTTCTTTCCAGCTTCCTCGCAACCCACGGCAATTCCGTTGTATGAAACTGAATTTTAGTTTTGTTTTTTCAGGGCGCCCCCGGAGTTGGACATCCCTGTTTTAACACCGGGCTTTCGCTGGAGGAATTGCCCCAGCATCAGTGTGTCCTTTTTCGGCCCACAGGCCGATGTGACAGGCCGGGAAAGACCTAATTTTCCCCGGCCTCCTGTTCCTACCGGTGGCTTCCTCACCCTGCCCCCATCAACCTTCCGCCACTCCGACGAAGTGGCAAGGGAGGGTGACAGGGGTGGAGCCTCCGGCACAGACTGTGCGGAGACGGGGGACACGGGCGCCGGCAGGGCTACACCGTGGCCTTGAGCAGCAGCGGTCACCGGCTGAGGGACAGCCGGAGCCACTGGTGCAGCCTGCGCCCCCCACCCCTGCACCGTGCAGGGGTGGGGGCCGCAGGCGACACCCGGGGTCTTCCAAGCGACCCAGAAGCGGGGGTTGGAGAAGGCACTTCAGCAGGAGGACTGTCCTCAAGGGACTCCTCGCTGCGCGTGCGCTTCTGTTGTTGAGGCTCACTGAAGACATCAGCAGGCGTCTAGAGGGATAAGGCGGCCTTTTGAGGCAAAATTTTGGTTATGGGATTAACAGACTTTGCATTTGTTGATCGGCGATGGGCATGGGCATTAAGGGCAGTGGCGTAAGTCATTCCGGGGCTGGACATCTTGTTGAGGACAAGTTGTTTCGCCTCAGCAAAGGACACCCTTTCCTGGCTGCGTATATTAATGACTTCCCTTTCAAATAGGTAGCGCTGACATTCCTTTGATGAAACAGGATGAGGCTCACCACAGTGCACATGTAACACCGCACAGGGCCAGGGCAGTCGTCACCGTGGTTATTCATGCCACAAGACACATACTTTTGCAAGTCCATTTTTCAAGCGACGCCAGGGCTGGGTGACGTGACCATTTGCTTGACAGTGGAAGCATCTTCTTGGGTTGGGGACATAAGGCTTCACGTTAAGATTAAGCCACGCCAGCTTGACAGTCTTGGGCAGTACTAAACGGTTGAAGGTAATGAACAGGGTTGGTGTAAGGGTGAGTATTCCGTCTACTTTGCGTTGCACTCGTAGCACTGGTCACATTGTAGTTTATGAGTTCGTTCACTAACCTTTCTTCTGAGTAGTGGAGAAGGTCGCGTGAAAACATAACACCCCGAGATTGGTTCATGGTGGCATGGGGAGAGCAGGGCACTAATGCACCCGGAACATAAGTAAGCGCGCGGAGCTTTGACCTCTTCTCAGGTGACGATACTTCAACCAGCAAACTCCCCTTCCCCTTGCGGCATGATCTTGGGCTCACGGACGCAAGCCTTACCAGGGAACGGAGTACTTAAAAAATGTCGAGGTCGTTTATCGAGCAGCCATCCACAGACTTGACTACTATAGATTTCTCAAATGAAACAGGCTCATATATATAACAGGCATGACTTTTATTTGGGCATTTCAGGGGCGTTCCCAGGTTTACGTGAACTATTCCGTGGACATTTCTGTCTCACGGACTTGTCTTGGGCAGAATCTCTAGGAGTCCAGGGGGTAGGGACTTTCCAGAGACACCACCAAGAGCCGTGAAAGGCTCCAAGGTGGCGATGAGAGAGGAATGTGTGTGAGTTTCCGGGGACGGGCGGACGTCAGGAAGAGAGCCAGGCCGGGGCAGTGTATTTCTATCCATACACAAAATATTTAATTCACTTCCCCACCCTCCCACCCACCACGGAGCACAACAAGGGGAGGCTGTATGTTGGGAGCAGACCGCACCCAACAGCCCCAGAGGTAATGGAGAAGTATACGTAGCCACTGCAAGATGGCGCCACTATAAACACTCGCCTGTGCCAGAACGGGCTGGGCCATACCATCAGGTCCCACCGGGAAGAAGCCTTGGGCCGACCATCAGGTCTCACCGCGAAGAAGCCTGCCGGCGCAATAGGCCACGAAGTAAAAAAAAAAAAAAAAAAAAAAAGACGTTTAACGGCGGCCGCGGGACCGTTGCGATCGCCCACCCGGCAGTGGCCGCTTGACCCTAGCCATCACATGACCAGCTGATTGATTCAGCGGAGCCACACTGAACCATCCGTCTTACCCCAACCCTCCCACAAAAGGAACGTGTTGCCCACCGCTCCTGGCGCCGTTCCCAGGAAGGTCTTAGTTGTTGGGGACAGTCAAATCAAGCTCATTGACAGGTACTTTTGTTCAAAGGACAAGGACAATAGACTTAGAGTTTGCTTTCCCGGAGCAGGTATACAACACATTTCTGAAGGATTGAGGATATTTTAGCGGGAGAAAGTGCTCAGCCAATCGTCTTCTGCAGTTTCGGCGGCAATGATATCGGTAAAGTGGGAAGCGAAGAGATATTTAGGCAGTTTAGGGAATCGTTCGCCAGAGTGAGAGACTTCAGGGAGGTGCCAGCCGTTTGTGGTATTTTGCCAAGGAGGGGGTTAGGTGAGGGATGGCTTTCCAGGGCCTTAGCAGTAAACAGCAGGCTGGCGGCTCACTGTAAGCGTAATGGTTGGCTCTTCATTGATAACTGGGACCTCTTTTACGAGAGGGGCACCTTGTATGCCAAGGATGGGGTGCACCTGTCACTCCAGGGGGTAGAGGTTCTCGCGGACTCCCTCGAACGATCACTTAGCACCCTACAGGATTTTTTAGAGTAGGCAAGGGGGGAGGGCCTAACATTAGTGGCTGTGCACCGCAGACTGGGACTACAGGGCGCAAGAGTAATCGAAAGGATGTAAGAAAGGATGGGCTAACGGCCTATTACACCAACAGTAGGAGTCTCAGGAACAAGATAGATCTACTGAGGGGGAAAGCATGTGTCGAGAAATTCGACATTATAGCTATCACGGAAACATGGGTGGATACTGCCAACAAAAACTTCATGTCAGAGTATGAAATAGATGGTTATCAGATGTTTCACAAAGATAGAAAGGGAAGAAGGGGAGGGGGGGTGGCACTTTATGTTAAAGACACACTTAAATGTTCCGCTAACAATTCTGTTCAAACAAATGGCAACTCAGAATCAGTTTGGGTGGACGTCCACAAAGGGAAAGACAAACTACTTCTAGGGGTTCTTTACAGGCCACCCAACCTTAGCAGGCAGGACACTGATATATTACTACAAGAGGTAGGCAGGGCGAGCAGGAGCAAAAATGTCTGCATAATGGGGGATTTTAACTATAGGAATATAGACTGGGAAGGCGTGGTGGGTGATCTAGAATCTGAGGATTTTCTGAAAGTAATACAAGATAATTTTCTCAAGCAGACAGTGACTGAGCCCACCAGAGGAAATAACATTTTAGACTTAGTCCTGACTAACAACGAGAATATGATCAGTGAGCTAGATGTTGGGGGAGAATTAGATGGCAGTGATCACAAGGAAATTAGGTTTAAATTAGACTGGGCGGTGACCCATGAACTCAACTCTGTGTTGGTGCCAGACTTTAGAAGAGCTGATTATGAGGGGATCAGAAGACACCTTGAGGAGGTAAATTGGGGAACCTTAGGGTTAGATGAGGGCCAGATCTCAGGGCTGGAACCGGAAAGACAGGGGAATCATGTAGAAATGACCTACAATAATTTAGTGAGAGTAATTACAGAGGGTCAGAGACAGTATATCCCTTACCAAGCACGTAGGAAGGAAAATAACGACCCCAAATGGATGACCCGCAGACTCAAGCATGAGATTGGCTTGAAGAGAGGAATTTATAGGAAAATAAAGAACGGAGAAACCCACCTCAGGGGTAGGTATGTTGCGCTAGCCAGGTTGGTGAAGAGGAACACCCGCCTAGCAAAAAGAAATTATGAGATTAGGGTAGCCAACAAGGCCAAGAGCGATCCTAAGGGCTTCTTCAAATTGTACAGAACGAAAACAAGGGACAGGATTGGACCGTTGAAAACAAACACAGGTGAGCTTGTTGAGAATGGAGAAGATATGAGTCAAATGATGAATGACTATTTCCTCTCAGTTTTCACGCAGGAAGATCTAACAACCATTCCGGAGAGAGTTCAGGTATATGAGGGCGAAGAGAACGACAAGTTGAGGGATGTGATCATCACTAGGCAAGTAGTCCAGGATGAGATTGGTAGGTTGAAGAAAAACAAATCGCCGGGGCCGGACGAAGTATTCCCACGGATTCTGAAAGAGTGCAAGGAGGTCCTCAGTGGCCCAATTACCGATATCTTTAAAATGTCGGTGAATTCTGGGTATGTGCCCAATCAATGGAAAGTAGCTAATGTGACGCCGATTTTCAAAAAGGGAGACAAGTCAGCCACCTCAAACTATCGCCCAATTAGCTTAACATCAGTTGTAGGAAAGATGTTGGAGTCAATTATAGCCGGGAGCATTAGGGACCATCTAGAGAAGCATAGTTTAATTCATGACTCACAGCATGGGTTCACAAAGGGTAGGTCTTGCCTTACTAATCTGTTGTCCTTCTACACTAAAGTGGTCGAGGCGGTTGACAGAGATGAAAACTATGACATATTATATCTAGATTTTAGTAAGGCGTTCGACAAAGTTCCTCATCACCGGCTATTACTAAAATTACAGGCTCACGGCGTAGATGGGAAAGTTTTGAAATGGATCAGGGCGTGGCTTAGTGGAAGGAAGCAGAGAGTGCAAATCAATGGTAAAAAATCTGAATGGGGCAGTGTTGCAAGTGGAGTCCCACAGGGGTCGGTGCAGGGCCCTCTGCTTTTTATTATTTACATCAGTGAGTTGGACACAGGAATTAGTAGTGGTGTCAGTAAGTTCGCAGATGATACCAAGATCGGTAGAGTAATCCAATCAGACAGGGACGGTAGCGTTCTCCAGGATGAGCTTGACAGACTATATGATTGGGCGGGGAAGTGGCAGATGGAATTCAATGTCGGGAAGTGTAGCATTCTGAGTGTAGGTAGGAATAATCCCTCACACAATTACTCCCTAAATGGCACTCCTCTAAGCAGGTCTGGGCGTGAGAGAGACTTAGGAGTACTAGTGAGTGCTGACCTCCGTCCTAGGGCTCAATGCATTCAGGCTAAAAATCGGGAAAACAGAGTACTTGGTTTCATCTCAAGGAGCGTAAGCAATAGGAGCGCTGAAGTCATCCTCAAACTTTACTTAGCACTAGTTAGACCTCATCTCGATTATGCAGTTCAGTTCTGGTCCCCCTACTATAGAATGGATATCAAGATGTTAGAATCTGTACAGAGGAGGATGACAAAGATGATTCAGGGGGTGAGAAACTTGCCTTATGAAGACAGGCTGAAGCAGTTAAACCTACACTCTCTAGAAAGGCGAAGGTTGCGAGGAGACTTGATCGAAGTCTATAAATGGATGAAGGGCTTTAACAAAGGGGATATCAATAAGATTCTTATAGTAAAAGAGCCAGAAAGGACGCCTAGCAATGTTTTCAAGTTAGACAAATTCAGATTCAACAAAGACATAGGCAAGAATTGGTTCACCAGTAGAGTGGTAGATGAATGGAACAGGCTTGGGAGCCATGTTGTGGGCGCCAACACCATAGATACATTCAAGAAGAGGTTAGATAAAGCCATGGATGGTGAGGTAAGGTGGGGTTGAGTGTACAGGAGCTGCGTTGTATAGGCCAACCGGCCTCTTGCAGTCTCCTTGCGTTCTTATGTTCTTATATATATATATATATATATATATATATATATATATATATATATATATCTATATATATATATATATATATATATATATATATATATATATATATATATACCAAGTCAAGTCAGAAGCAGGTTTGTGGGGGAAGACACGGCAGAGGCGTGGTTTATGCGTGACACTGCTTGGAGCCAAACTAGAGAATATAGAAACAGGGATTTAGAGAAAACGAAGAAAGGCGGACTTATTTAAATCAATCACTTCAACATGCCCTCCCTCACACCCCACACCGTCGTTTGTAGGCATTGGAATTACAGTCACGGAATAGCACAATAAAAATGCATTTCTTTTTTCATCAGTGGCTTGCCTGAACGCGCTGTGAAAGAAGGCAAGCATGCACATCCAAAGTGCACACACGGCCGTAACTTTAGTCACCCCTGAACTGGCGGGTATTTTTTTTTTACCTTCAAGTGACGTCATCCCGCTGCTTCGCCACCAAACCGCCCCCTGCGCGTACTGGTCGCAGTTTGGAAGGAGAGTGACTTGACTTGGTATATTTTATTTATTTCTTTTTTCTTTTTAATGTTATAGACTTTGGGTAGGTGGTGCCGCCGCCCTCGCTTCATGCCCCGTCACCACGACAAGGTGACTCCCCTTCGACGGGGTTGGAATTGGATGTTTGACCCTGCACCAACACTATCATCATGAGCAACAGGGCGTGGGAGTAAAATAGCACAGGCTAGTGGGAACCACTCTGGACGACACTGCCTGAATCTACTGATGCCTGTCGAGAACTCCGATGTTGGTGCACGAAAGGTCGTGGAGGATACTGCAAATGTCATAAAGCTTCTTTCAAGTGCACTTCTCTCTGCCAGTATGATGGACCGTGTCGCCAGGAGTAACTTACATATAAAGAAAGTGGCTAAGACTGACTTACAAAAGGAAAAAAATGAGTGCATCTTTTTTTGTTTTCATACTTAATTAAATCGTAACTACTAAGTGTTTATACTGCAACACAAACTTTTTTCTGCTAAAACAGTGGGCTTGATAAAGTGAATTTAATGCATGTAATAGGTTTTCTTCCCATGAAAGTGGACATGATTTAACATAATAAAGATTAAATCAGTTTCCGGCAGCCATCTTGAAAAATGGCCGCCACTATTTATGTGGGAGGATTCTGAAATGTCCCTATAGCCATGGTCCATAAGGCATGCAATAGAGGCGTGTGCCAAATATCATGCCTTTATGTTTAAAGGCACAATTCTTACACAAATCTGTTCTACTAATTTGAGGATTTAAAAGAAAAAGTACCAAACATTTTCGTCTCATGGGAATTGTAAGAATATTTTTTTTATATGTAATTTAATTATGTCACCTGATAAACATTTAAATACTCGTAGCTTAACTCAGTGGACTGCACACGGAGGCCGTGAAAGTTGGAAGCGGATGGCGCCAAAGATTCCCAAATATGTTTTGGCAGCGGCGTGCCTGACGGTGCTATCAAGTGTGGTTATCGGCAAGCCGCAGCCACTCAGAGGTAAGGTCTGTTTAATTAGTTCACGCCACGACAGAATAAAGCTTTTTCTGCATACACACAAAAAACATTTGTTTCGTTGCCTCTCCATCGCTCTTAAATAGTTAACGAGTCTCTCCACTGCCTCGCCATTCAGGGATAAATGAGACGCTGGCTGCAGCGGGAACGGCGGCGGCGGTGCTCGCCATGTCGTGGAAGCCTAACTGTTGTATCATTCTGCTGACGGACGGCACCGCCTCGGCACCTGCTGTGGCCTCGGTGTGTTGCGTGTGTGCTCTGGCTTGTTGTGTGTCGCTGTGTTTATGTTTTGCGGTGTTTTGTTGTATTGCATAGTGAGTCGGCACTGCCATTATTGTGTTCCTCGCTGTGCAGGGATTGTACGGCGTTTTGCTGTATGCTTACCACATCCCCCGCGACGTGGTTATACTTATTCATTTTCTGCCTCATGCAGGGACTAAAGAAAGTGGCGGCGCCCTGGGGAGCGGTGGTGCTGGAGGCGAGTTATACCAAGGAGACATCAAACGGAAATGTGGTGATGCTAGACAACGCTCTTATTCAGGCACGCGAGGTAGCTATCAATAATGCTTTATGAGGCAGCACGCACGGTGTGTGTTTTGCACCGGACCTGTGGTATTCTTTGGGGTTTTGAGCTGGTTGTCGAATCTACAATCAATATTGCATCAGACTAGCTGACGCTGGTTATGGTTCCACAGGTGCTTCGAGTGTCGTGGTGCGTGGCTGTGGTGGCTGTGAGCGACGATCCTTCCTTCCTGGCCACCTGGACACAGCAGGCCCTAGAGGCTGGCCTCCTTAAGTGGTCCACTCTACTTCTGGCACTCACTAGCCAACCGCAGCCTCACACTTGCAAGACACCTTCTCTCAAGCCAATGCCGCCCTCATTGTTAGCGACAGCGGCAACCCCACAAAGTAGTGTCTATGTGTGTGTGTGTGTGTGTGTGTGTGTGTGTGTGTGAGAGAGAGAGAGAGAGAGAGAGAGAGAGAGAGAGAGAGAGAGAGAGAGAGAGAGAGAGAGAGAGAGAGAGAGAGAGACTTGCCTAAGTTGTATTACTGAATTTTGTAGTGTTATCTATACTAATTCCCAATTGTCTTTAAAATATAATATAATCTCAAAAAGGGTTACTATGGCACAATACACATGTGGATTGATTGATTGATTATTGGGGCGTTCTGGTCATATGGCGCCGAATCTACTACAGAATAAAATACATTATAAAACTATATTAAACCGGTTAAAAAATAAAAACATGTTAAAAAAAACAATAAAACCTACAGGAGGTTGAGGACGCCAGCCTCCTGAAGGAAGCCATAAACGTCATGTCCCGGAAGGAGTGCCTTCTCCCACAGCACCAGAGAAAGAGAGAGTTCCATCTCCGCCCCGACATCAGGGGAGGTAGCGCTCTCGCAGGTCCCCCAGGCTGGGGCACTCGACCAGCAAGTGCTGAACAGTCTGGGGGACAAAACAGTCATCACAGTAGGGCTGAACACCCCGGGACATGAGGAAGCCATGTGTGTATCTAGTGTGACCCACCCTAAGGCGGGCCAGGACAGACTCCCTCTTGCGACTTCTTATATGGGAATACGACCAGGGACGCACAGCCCTGGTTGTGACTTTCCCCATTTTTTTCGTGGCAATCACAGTTGCCCACCTGCGCTGCCACACACACTGGAGTGCAGACCGCACGGTGGGATGCAAGTCCCTATGTGGAAGAGCGCACTGTAAGGGAGGGCGAGAAACAGCGGCCCGTGCCACCTCATCGGCCTCCTCATTACCACGCACAGAGACGTGGGCAGGTACCCAACAGAAGGTCACCTGATGCCCACGCCTTTTTGCTAAAACTAGCCAGCTAAAAATATCTAAAACGATAGGGTGGGTGCTCCTAACATCTTATATTGCGGATAAGGCTGCCTGTGAATCAGAGTAAATAGTAAAGGTATCGACAGGCAGTGTGAAGATGGTGCGGATGGCTAAAAGAATGGCAGATAGCTCTGCGGTAAAAATTGAGCCAAGGGCAGGCAAAGATTCGGAACGGGAGAAGTCTGGAAAGACAGCTCCAAATCCAACGCCAGCATCGGATTTGGAGCCGTCCGTGTATACTGGTACAGAAGTGGCGTGGCTAGCTGTGTAGGACATTAACAGCTGTCGAACAGTTGACGTCGAGAAACTTGCTTTGGTGAAGGTGAAGTACCGGCAAAAATGTGTGTTTGGGAACTTCCACGGTGAGATGGGGGGTTCCTGATAAACTGCTATAGGGAAGAATGGTAGCGAGAGGTCCTCAATGACATTCCGGACACGGACACCAAAGGGGCGAGGTAGGAGTGGTTTGTTTCTGTATATTATGTCTAAAGCAGCGGTGTATGCAGGATTGTTATGTTGGCGTTGTAGTCTGTACCAGAATGTAATTAGGAGTCCGTCTATATGTAAGTCCAATGGTGGCACTCCCGCGTCAACTAAAAGACATGATATGGGGGATAATGTAAAGGCACCTGTTGACAGTCGGACTGCAGCGTGATGGACTGCATCAAGTGTGCGGAGGCGGGTGGTTGTTGCTGATGTGTATACCTCGCAGCCGTAAGACAGTCTCGACCCGATGAATGCCTGGTAAAGGCGTAGAAGTATTGTGCGGTCAGCGCCCCATGAAGTGCATGACAAAACACAAAAGATATCGAGCGATCTCATGCACTCTGATTTTAAGGCTTTAAGGTGTGGAGGCCATGTGAGGCCCTTGTCAAAGACAATTCCCAAGAACTTGTGTTCTTCCGCAACAGAGAGACGTGAACCGCACATGATGAGCTCAATGTCTGGATGTGAGGCCTTAGAACTTGCAGCAATTTATCAAATGAAGCTTTGGTCATTCGGTAATTAAGAACATAAGAACATAAGAACGTAGGAGTCTGCAAGAGGCCGATAGGCCTGTACAAGGCAGCTCCTTTGAACTTAAGCTCCCGTGAATTTAACCCCACCTAATATCACTGTCTATGAATTTATCTAATCTATTTTTTTTAATGCGACAATTGTACTGGCACTCACCACATGACTCCTCAGCCTGTTCCACTCATCTACCACTTTGTTAGTAAACCTTTTTTTTTTGCCTAGTTCCTTCTTGCATCTGAATGTATCCAGTTTAAACCCAATACTAGGTGTCCTACCCGGTTCTCTTGCCAACATAACCTTTTTAATATCCCCCTTATTACAGCCCTTCATCCATTTATAAACCTCGATCATGTCTCCACACACCCTTCGCCTTTCTAGAGAATGCAAGTTTAACTGTGTGAGTCTTTCCTCGAATGGCAAGTTTCGTAACCCTTGAATAATCTTAGCCATCCTTCTCTGCACCGATTCTAGCACTTTTATATCCATTCTATGGTAAGGTGACCAGAACTGAACCGCATATTCAAGATGAGGTCTAACTAATGCTAAATATAATTTAAGGAAGACTTCGACGCTTTTGCTTACGCTCCTTGAAATAAATCCAGTGCCCTCTTTGCTCGATTTCTAGCTTGAATGCATTGTGCACTTGGACTGATATCAGAGCTCACGAACACCCACTATTCTCATAAAACTTCTCAAACTTTTCACTAGTTTCCCTCTCAGCATGAAACGGGTGAACCCAATTTCTCAGACATGTTGGGTCTTTAAGTAATCTTTCTGCCTCAAGGACACAAACAACCTTGAGGTTAGCGCTGCCGCGCGGCGAAACCGCCAAAGTGTGACATGGTACTGGTTAGGCGGCTCCGCCGCCCTTCCCCACGCAGCGGTTTTGCCGCGCGGCGAAACCGCCCAGTGTGACACCGGCCTAACAGACTGGGGTCGTCGAAGACACTTCAAGAAAGCCTACCGGCGCTACAGGCAGCACCTAGCAAAAAACTTCGAAGACCATAGACCTCCCCCACATATTTTAGTCTCATAGCCCTACTTCTGTTTACCAAAGGGGAGGCGGTGGCTCTGGGAGGCGGTGGATGAGTGGATAGCATGACGACGCCGCGTCCTGGACGACGCGGGTTAGCCGATGACACCAAGCTGGGATTTTTTCAGTCTCCGCCGAGTGGCCTAAGACTACCCACATGCTGTCCAGAAGACCACTTATCAACCCGGACTCTAGATTTTAGGATTAAAGATGAGCTTCGGGGCACAGCATGAGCCAATGCAAGATGGCGCCACTTTAAACACTTGCCTGCCCCACAACGGGCTGGGGCCGACCATCAGGCCCTACTACGCAAGCCTACTGGCGCCATAGGGCAAGACGTAAAAAAAATAATATTCATTGTCTGAACCGGTGTGGCGAACTGATCGGTCCCCACCTGGTCCCCCTCTACTGCGCATGTGCCTTCCCATGTTTACATGCTCTACTCGGCCCACTCCAAAGAATCAGTCCGCTCAAGCTCACCAGTATCTTACCAGTATCAGTATAATAAGTGAGATGATTGTGTATGCACCTATTGGTGCTCTTAAACCTCAAGCTTGTCTCTTACCCATTTATAGTTTTGTGGATGCTTGCATTTTTCTTAAATTGTTTAAAGAAAAATGCAAGCGTCCACATGTACTATAAAATGTAAAAGTGACGAGCTTAAGGTTTAAGAGCACCAATACGTGCGTACCGTCTCCGCCAGTTCTTCTCCCCTGCACAGTTGCTGTCCATATACAGGGGCCTTGTCCGCCCTCGTATGGAGTATGCATCTCATGTGTGGGGGGGCTCCACTCACACAGCTCTTCTGGACAGAGTGGAGGCTAAGGCTCTTCGTCTCATCAGCTCTCCTCCTCATACAGATAGTCTTCTACCTCTTAAATTCCGCCGCAATGTTGCCTCTTTCTATCTTCTATCGATATTTCCACGCTGACTGCTCTTCTGAACTTGCTAACTGCATGCCTCCCCCCCTCCCGCGGCCCCGCTGCACTCGACTTTCTACTCATGCTCATCCCTATACTCTCCAAACCCCTTGTGCAAGAGTTAACCAGCATCTTCACTCTTTCATCCCTCACGCTGGTAAACTCTGGAACAATCTTCCTTCATCTGTATTTCCTCCTGCCTACGACTTGAACTCTTTCAAGAGGAGGGTATCAGGACACCTCTCCTCCCGTATTTGATCTTGCTTTCGGCCACCCCTTTTGTTTCTTTTTTAGGATCAGCGAGTAGCGGGCTTTTTTTTATTATTGTTTTCTTTTTTATGTGCCCTTGAGCTGCCTCCTTTGTTGTAAAAAAAAAAAAAAAAAAATACACAATCGTCTCGCTTATTATACTAATAGTCGTAAGGTGCTGGTGAGCTTTAGTGGAGTGATGCTTTGGAGTTGCTCGAGAAGCGCATGTAAACACGGAAAGGCGCATGCGCAGTATAGGGGGGGACCGATCAGTCCGCCACACCGAACCAGCTCCAAACTCCTTCGGGTTTTCACCGGAAGCATTCATGATATGGACCGGACCAGCTCCCAACTTCTTAAGGTTTTCATAGAAAGCACTCATGGTCTGGACAGAACCAACTCCCAACATGTTTGAGTTCCCATTAGAATAACTCATGGGCAACATCCCAGCCATTTATGATATCTCTAGGAAGCATCAAGCCTAATCTCAAAACACAGGTGTTCTTGTTATATAGCCTCCCTGAGTGTTCGATACATACAGTGTTAAGAATTTAATTGCCTTTGTCAGTTTCCCAAACTATAATGGTCTTTTTCTGGGATATACTAAACCTGTCCAAGTTTCATGAAATTTGGTCTAGTATGTAATGCGTAACCCTGATAGACAAACAAACATTACATTTCAGGATATGCTAGGCGAAGGATAATCGATCTCTGCATCTCTTTATTTATTATCCATGTTCCTCCACGAATACACTGATATTTATGGATTGATAGACTTATAGATGGAGAAGGTGACGAGTATTCATGTTCTCGGGACCTGGCACGTATAGGCAGGCTCGCATCTTGAAAATTCCCTACCTGCCAACATTTATGTGAACAACATCGTGCTTATTATGCCAATAGATGCGAGGTGTTGGTGCACCTGCCATTCAACAAAGGAGTGGTGCAAGTAGCAAGATGGAGCCGTGGCCGCCTCACCCTCACATCTGCCCTGCCTCTCTTTCCAGAGAAGTTCCACAGGTTAGTAAGCAGACACGGAAGGATGGGTGAAAAAAATCATGCACTTTGCAAATTCACTGTGTAACTTCTCCCCTTCCTTATTTTTCCTCCATTTCCCCTCGATCCCATGTGACCTCTTACACTACACATTTTACTTCTCTTAATTTTATATACTTACGTATAGCAAGTGAAACTTACTTGGTTTTGTCATCAGTGAGTAGCAGTTCAATTTGACCAAAAAGAAATGATAAATGTGAGTTAAGACAGAGACGGGGTTATAAATGTTTATTCCCGAAGGGTTAAATGTGGTTACCCGGATGTCACTCTGAGCCTGTACGGAATCTAATGGGTTCTAACCCGCTACAGGCTCATGACAATGAGACGCGGATGAACATCAGGACCACGCGCAGCTATACCGTATGCTCCCGACTTTTTTAACGGGTAGCTTTCCGGTTAAGAATAGTTTCAAGGTTAAACAAACTCAGTGTCTTTCCTATAGAGATGACAATATCCAAACATTGGTAAAAGTAAAAATTTACTGTTACTTATTTAACAACAAATTGCATGAATAATATTTTTACAAAGTCGATTGTGACATGCTTGTCAATACTTCTCATATTGCTAAGTGCTAAAATAGCTGCTTCCCTTATTTTCATCGAGGGTTAGTCTGCTTAGGAATGTGTTTGTTTTAGTATATAATAATGTCCTGTCGTTTGAGATAAAGAGGACATTGCGGCGTTATTTAAGAGGTAGAAGATTGTCAGTATGAGGAGGGGAGTTGATGAGACGAAGAGCCTTTGTTGGTGGTAGCGAGTGTTCTAAGTGCTAATCGGTTCACGGATAGAGAAAGTCATATCCGCCAGGGTTACTTTATTTGGACAAACTTACAGAGGTCATCGACATAGACAAGACACTAAGAAAAGGTGTTTGTTTGTGTATGCGTTTATGTGAATGTTGTGAAGTGTGGGTGACATTTAAGTGTTGGTGTATTTTTTTTTTTTTTTTTTTTTTTTTTTTTACGTCGTTGCCTGTTGCACCGGTAGGCATCTTCCTGGTGGGGCCTGATGGTCGGCCCAAGGCTTCCCAGGTGGGGCCTGATGGTCGGCCCAGCCCGTTCTGGCGCAGGCAAGTGTTTATAGTGGCGCCATCTTGCATTGGCTCATGCTGTCCCCCGGAACTCGTTCTTGATCCGCTTGGACGGCTTCCTCTAGAGTCCGGGTTGATGGGTGGTCTTCAGGACAGGATGTGGGTAGTATTAAGCCACCCGGCGGTGATTGAAAAATCCGAGTGGTAGCGTGATTCGAACCCGTCGTCCATCACGCGGTGAATGTGGGCCCAGTACGCTACCAGTTCGGCCACCTACACATATATATATATATATAGATATATATATATATATATATATATATATATATATATATATATATATATATATATATGTGTGTGGAACTATGTGTATAATTTGACAACAGAAGGACGAAGACAGACAGTGGAAGATAAACGAGGACAAGGAAAGTTAAACATTGAAGACGCGACACGGACTGAGACAAAGTACTGGCGATGAACATTTAACATGAAAACACGGATAATCTTAGTCTGTGTTTACAGCGCCCCATTTTCTTATGTCACTGAGGGGAAGGAGCACGGAATTCGAGCGGTGACTGCTACAGATTACTCCCCCCTAGTGACGAGGAAGGAGGAACGAGATCTTCCCTGGTGTGGGGGCGCTGTGGCAGACGATGATGCGTTGCGGTGTGTAGTGTTGCGCGGTGAGTTGCGCTGAGTGGAGTTGCTTCGAGGTGCGCGGTAAGTTGCGCTGAGATGCATTGCGTTGAATAGTGTTCAGCTACGGTGAGTCGAGCTGGGGTGAGTAGTGTAGTGGCAACAGCTACGGTGAGTCGAGCTGGAGTGAGTAGTGCAGTGGCAACAGCTACGGTGTGTCGAGCTGGAGTGAGTGATGCGGTGACAACAGCTACGGTGAGTCGAGCTGGAGTGAGTAATGCGGTGACAACAGCTACGGTGAGTCGAGCTGAAGTGAGTAGGGCGTAGGGGACAGCTACGGTAAGTCGAGCTGAAGTGTTGAGCAGCGATGAGTTGAGCAGCGAGGGGCTGAGCAGCGAGGGGTTGAGCAGCGAGGAGCTGCGTGAGTTGAGCTGCGGTGAGTTGAGTGGTTGGCTGTTTAATAGATCCTGGAAGGCTTGAATCCGCACTCCCAAATCGCGAACCACGTAGACGGGTCCTGAGCAGAAGAGTGGTGCTCTGAAGGACACCGCCGAAGTAGAGGAAGAGTTGCATGTCGTCGTCAGGCATGGTGAAGTCGAGCGGCGTGGAGATGGGCGAAAGGCACTGGCGTAAACGCGCCGGGGGCCACGTCAGTCAGAGAGTGCGTCGAGGGAACTGGGTGTGAAGGTGCTAGATGCCAGCGTGCCAGGGGCCACAGCCGGTTGAGGAGTGAGAGGCGCTAGCATATGGCAGGAGCCGCGGCAGTCGTGAGTGCGTCGAACGACTGCGTGGGAAGGCGCTAGATGCCAGCGACCCGGGGGCCACAGCGGGTTGGAAAGTGAGGGGCGCTGACATGTGCCAGGAGCCGCGGCAGTTCGTTGAGAGTAGAACGAACTGCGTGTACTATAGGCGCTGGCAAGTGCCAGGGGCCTCTGTGGCTCGGGGAGTAAACCAGTGTTCAAAAAGGCACTGTAACACAACACTATATGCTTAGTAGGTAACACTGTGACACTAACTGTTGCTGGGGACGCGCTGCACTGAACTGTTGCTGGACACACTGCACTGTACACAAAGATCCACAAGTGTAGGATAATCCAAGAGGGCGGTGGTAGATCCAGGAGGCGGTGGTTAATCCAGGGGGCAGCTAGTAATCCCAGTGGGGTGTCACACTGTGTTTGCGTGTCTCTCTGAGTCTGTGTGGTGTGTGGCGGCGTATACACTGAGTCTGTATGGCGTGTACACTGAGTCTGTGTATGGCGTGAACACTGAGTGTGTGGCACTGTGTGTCTCAGTAATATGTCGCACTGTGTTTGAGTGTTCACTGAGTCAGTGTAGTGTCACACGGTGTGCGTGTCTCAGTCGCCGGACCAGCGGAAAGGCAGGAAGGAGGAGGGGTGGGGGTGGGTGGGTGAGCGCCGGGAGGAGCACTATGGGGCACAGAAGATGCCTGAAGGGCGCTGAAGATGCCTGGAGGAGGCGCACAAAGGGTGCCTGAAAGAGGCGCACAGAGGGTGCCTGAAAGAGGCGCGCAGAGAGTGCCTGAAAGAGGCGCGCAGAGAGTGCCTGGAAGAGGCGCGCAGAGGGTGCCTGGAGGAGACGCAGAAGGCGTCTGGAGGAGGGCACAAAGGGTGCCTGGGGGAGACACAGAGGGTGCCTGGGGAAGGCGCAGAAGGCCCCTGGGGGAGGGCGGGGGAGAACCCTGAAGGTGGCAACTACGCCTACGGCGTAATGTTTCTCCCGACCTGAGTGCTCAGCCCCACGAACCCCGAATGGAGGTGAGGATTTTTGCCCCAGGAGAGGGCGGACGAATGGACAAGTTACCCTGCCCAGGTCCTCCACTCTGGGAGAGAGTGCCCTTAAAACGGCACCGGTTATAAGCCACCTTGAACCATAGCAACACCGCGGGGTCACCAATTGTTGGTGGTAGCGAGTGTTCTAAGTGCTAATCGGTTCACGGATAGGGAAAGTCATATCCGCCAGGGTTACTTTATTTTGACAAACTTACAGAGGTCATCGACATAGACAAGACACAAAGAAAATGTGTTTGTTTGTGTATGCGTTTATGTGAATGTTATGAAGTGTGGGTGACATTTAAGTGTTGGTGTATATGTGGAACTATGTGTATAATTTGACAATAGAAGGACGAAGACAGACAGTGGAAGATAAACGAGGACAAGGAAAGTTAAACATTGAAGACGCGACACGGACTGAGACAAAGTACTGGCGATGAACATTTAACATGAAAACACTGATAATCTTAGTCTGTGGTTACAGCGCCCCATTTTCTTATGTCACTGAGGGGAAGAAGCACGGAATTCGAGCGGTGACTGCTACACCTTTGACTCCACTCTGTCCAAAAGTGCTTTGTGTGTGTGTGTGTGTGTGTGTGTGTGTGTGTGTGTGTGTGTGTGTGTGTGTGTGTGTGTGTGTGTGTAACTCCCCAACACAACTGAATAATGCAGAGTAGCCATCGGCGTAGGAGTAGATAAACAGTTTGTTATGGAATTATCATTAATGGACAATAGAAAGAAAGTGGGAGTTATAAAATTCCAGCGGAACACCACGGTTGATAGGTTTACGGGAAGAGGTGAACATCAACCACATCAGAGATATATCGGGCTAAAAAGAAGCTGGATAGTACAGAGAGAAGGAAAGAACGCGTAGATGGGTAGTTTAGAAAGCAAAGTTTTGTGCCAGGCTGTCAAAAGCTTTTGAGATGTCTAAGGTAATAGCAAAATTTGACCGAAACGGCTTTGAGAGGATTGCCAGGAGTTCGTTATGAAAGCTTGATCACCAGTAGGAAGCCCATTGAGTGATCCGTGCTGGTGGTCAGAGAAAAGATCAGATGCTTAGGAACATGCGTGTTGAGGATTTCAAAATATTAAGAAAGACATGTTACCCTTCTTAGGCACTGGCTGTATCAGTGAACCCTACACTATGGACCAGAAACGTGCCCCAGCCCTGTCATTAAGCCGCGAGTTTTGGAAAATCAACCGCTTTGGCGCGAATCGCCATAACTCCCTTATTTCTGGGGCTACAGAAATGTTTTTATAAAAATCGACGGCAAAATGAAAGGGCTATATTTTGTTCAAAAACCGACTCGAAAGGCTAAAAAATCGAATATATTCGCAAAAAACTGCACTGAAAATAAACTATTTTTGAGTTCCCAACCCTGAAACCCACTCATTTTTCGAGGATTTCAAAAAACTTATTGAACACATACTTTAGCCCTACCAATGTGCTTTCCAATATGGTGCATAACATTTCCCTACTCCCAATAGTTTCGATGCTGGAGCTCGAAACGTAAACCCTTTTGAGAGCGATTTTGACGAACTCCAGACACTTTGCCGTTTTTGTCTAGTGGGGCATTGCTATTGCCTCTAGAAGGCTGTAATTTGTCATGTAGCCCCTCTTGGCAATGTAGTTCCCCTCTTGGCAATGTAGTTTGACGAGCTCGAAGGATTATTTAATAGCTCGATTCCAAATTTGTCGTCGAGTCGTCACAAAATAGCCCGTTTTTAAGATATCTATATAAAAAGGTACTATTTTTTATATAATCATTTCACTATATAATTCAACCTATATTAAGCGCCTTATTATACATGTCATCTTTTATTTTATTTAGTATTCAACCCCATTTCCTCCCATTTATGAATAATACATTTAATTTGCTTTCTTTTGATACCAAATATATATATATATATATATATATATATATATATATATATATATATATATATATATATATATGTGTGTGTGTGTGTGTGTG
Organism: Eriocheir sinensis; assembly: GCF_024679095.1. Lineage (NCBI taxonomy): Eukaryota > Metazoa > Arthropoda > Malacostraca > Decapoda > Varunidae > Eriocheir > Eriocheir sinensis. The sequence continues at coordinate 233,423 of NC_066510.1, forward strand.
TGTGTGTGTGTGTGTAAATATATATATATATATATATATATATATATATATATATATATATATATATATATATATATATATATATATATATATATATATATATATATATATATATATATATATATATATATATATGTGTGTGTGTGTGTGTGTATATATATATATATATATATATATATATATATATATATATATATATATATATATATATATATATATATATATATATATATATATATATATATATATATATATATATATATATATATATATATATATATATATATATATATATATATATATATATATATATATATATATATATATATATATATATATAATGTATAATAAGGCACTTAATATAGGTTGATTTATATGGTGTAATGATTATATAAAAATAGTAACGTTTTATATAGATATCTTAAAATGATATTTAATAAAAAATAGACAACATATTGAAGTGTTCATATATGAATTATTATTAATAATTTTTTGTAGCGTCAGGAAGGTTTTTCGTCGCGGCGCGTGAAATGATTCAGATTCGGCGAATTTTCGTCGCGAATTCTGGTCAAGCTCAAGCAAAAACTACTAAAGCTAGGAAGGAGTGCTTGGTGGCAAATGAAAGCTCTATTAATACATATTGATAATCAGAAAAAAATTGGCACTAAATAAAAAAAGTTATAAGCAGAAAACTAGGACGTGTCCAAATCGCGGCAAAAGGGCCGAAAAACAGCCTATTTTGTGACGGCTCAACGACAAACATGGTATCGAGCTATCAAAATATCCTTCGAGCTGGTCAAACTACATTGCCAAGAGGGGCTACATGCCAAATTACACCCTTCTAGAGACAATAGCAATGTCACACTAGACAAAAACGGCAAAGTGTCTGGAGTTCGTCAAAATCGCTCTCAAAAGGGTTTACATTTCGAGCTCTAGCGACGAAACTACTAGGAGTAGGGAAATGTTATGCATCATATTGGAAAGCACATTGGTAGGGCTAAATTATTTGTTAAATAAGTGTTTTAAAATTCTCAAAAAATGAGTGGGTTTCAGGGTTGGGAACTCAAAAATGATTTTTTTTCAGAGTCGTTGTTTGCGGATTTATTCGATTTTTTACCCTTTCGATTCGTTTTTTGAGCCCGATTGCTTAATACAAATTATAGACCTTTCATTTTGCCGTCGCCTGATTCCAAAACCATTTCTGTAGCCCCAGAAATAAGGGAGTTATGGTGATTCGCACCAAAGCGGTTGATTTTCCAAAATTCGCGGCTTAATGACAAGGGCGCCGCAAAATCAAAAGAGTCCGCCGTCCATTACTTGAGAAGTCACTGGCTGTATGTAAGCCTACTTCCAGCGTGAAGAAAAGTTAAATGCTGGTATGCAGAGACGAAAGAGTTTGACCAGGCAGGGTGTCAACACGGAAGTACAGTTTTAAAAGGCAATAAAGGGCCCTTAAGCCTTATGTGATTCAGGGAGGGGCATAGTGGAGGGAATATAATAGAAAACATTCTTTAGAATTTTAACAACATAGTAGAGTAATTTGGGGGATGAGTAGGAGGAATGTGCTCTGCCCTTGAATCGTCCAGAATGGAATTTTCAGACAGTTTGAACGAAGACTTCAGCTTTAAGACATGTGACAACTGTGCTGCCACCAGGACGAAGAAGTGGTGAAAAAAATGAAATAAAATTGTTGAATATCTTTGGCTAGAGGCAGAAGGCTTTACAAAAAAATAGAGAAAGCGGCGTTTTAGCATTTTATATTTTTGGAGTTTTTAAATCGAAGATGATGTTTATATACAGGGGCCTTGTCCGTTCTCGTATGGAGTACACTATGGATCTTATTTGCGTTGGGCTCCACAGACACAGCTCTGCTAGACAAGGTAAAGTCAAAGGCTATTAGTTTCATCAACTGCCCTCCTCTTGCTAGAAGCCTTAGACTTTTTAAATTCCACCGCAATGCTGCATCTCTTACTATCTTCTATCGATATTTTTTATGCTGACTGATCTTTTGAACTTGCTAACTGCATGCTTCCCCTCCCTCCTTATGTTTTATAAGGTTGAACCTTTAGTCTTTCTTTCGCGTCGTTTCATGCACGCGTTTTGAGCTTACGTAAGTCATTAATTTTCCATAAATTTTACGAAGTAGCTATATTTACTTTATTCAGCTTGTATATGAAATTTATTTAGTAATCAAGTAAATTTACTTTTACAAAGTACCTACAGTTATTTTATTTCTCAGAGTAGATCGATGCAGATTTCACTACCAAAGAATTCATGTGCTCCCAATCATTTCGCATCAGATTCTTGGTGAGGCCTCGCCTGCGGTTCGCTGCGGAGGAGTTCCCGCCACATGTTGTGTTGCAGCTCAGGACCACAGAGGTGGATGGGCCCCGTCTAGTATTCTCCGGCGCTATGCTGCGAGTCCTCGGTGTTTTGGCACAGTCTCTCAACTTCAGGTATACAGTGTACCTCGAAAAATGTCTTCCTAAAATTGCTTATATAAATAGCTGCTGCTGCTATTGCTATTGCACAGGAGGCAGGCCGAGCGTAAATAGTTAACACGGTGCTTCTCAAAATAGAAGTTTCCTTTCTGACCAATCTATCTCCGAAATGATAGACGGTCTCTGTTCTTCCCCTAAACCTATCAACAATAGTGTCCCGCAGGACTCTGTCTATCTCCCACCCTCCCTGTTGTTCATTCATAATCTTTCCAAAACAAACTGTCCTATCCATGCATATGTCGATGACTATACTTTCTCACATAATTTGACGGAAGATCCTCCCAACTGAGCCTACATGATTCTAAGCTGGAGGCTGAAAAACGATTAACATCAAACCCTGCCATAATTTCCGAACAGGGCAAGAACCTTGTCCTTCAACACCTCAAAAACTAAATTTCTCCACCTGTTAACTCGATACAATTTTCCAAACACCTATCCCCTATTCTTCGACAACATTCAGCTGTCACCTTCTACAATAAATATACTCGGTCTAACCTAAACTCTAAAATATCAACTGGAAACTTATTATAGCTCCCCTTTTACTAAATCAGATTCCTCGAGCTTGAGCGTTCTGTACCGTCTCCGCCAGTTCTCTTCCCCCTCCCTGATGTTATCCTTATACAAGGACTTGTTCGCACTCAAATGGAGTATGCATCTCATGTTTGTGGATGGGGAGGGGGGGGGGGGGTGCACAAACAGCTCTCTTGGAGAGAGTGGAGCCTAAGGGATTTCGTCTCATCAACTCTCCTCGACTCCTCCTCTTACTGACACTCTTAATTCTATTTCTTATATTTTGGCACTATGTTGCATCTCTTTCCATCTTCCATCGATATTTTCAAGCTGACTGCTCTTCTGAACTTACTAACTGCATGCCTCGCCCCTTCTCGCGGCCCCGCTGCACACTATTTTCTACTCCAGCTCATCCCTTACACTGGTAAACTCTGGAACTGTCTTCCTTCCTCTGTACTTCCTTCTGCCTACGACTTGACCTCTTTCATGAGGAAAGTATCAAGACACCTTTCCTACCGAAATTGGCCTCTCTTTTGGTCAGTCTCCTAATCACTGCCTTTATATATACATATATATATATATATATATATATATAGATATAAATATATATATATATATATATATATATCTATATAGATATATATATAGGCATTGATTAGCGTTTTTTTTTTCTGAGGTGCTTCCTTTACTTAAAAAAAGTGGTCGTACGGCGCCGAACACTAAAGATAAGTATTAACAATTCTAAGTCTTAAGAGAGGTTAAAAGTGCATAATTAATATCTTAGAATAATAAAACAATGACACCGAAGAAGAGCAGGCTTACAAAAGATGGAGGACACCACCCTCCCATGACCTCATGTCCCGGGGAGGGCGCCTTCTCCCCCAGCACCGGTGAGAGAGAGAACTTCCTATCTCAACCAGATGGCAGTTACACCCTAAACAGTAAATAAAAACGAAGTTCTCCAGCTGCTTGCAGATATAAGATATTAGAGCTATGGGGTGGTAATGTAGGGACTGTGAACCAACCTGTCTTGGCTTCCGGCTGGGAAGTAGAATTGATTCACGCCATTCACTTGGAATGATGCTTGTGCACCATATTGCGTTGTATATGTGGAGTAACAGAGCTATAGGCTCAGGTTATGTTGAGGTGATATTGGAAAGTATGGCAGTTACGCGTTCCTGATGGTATAACGAGCACGTACACAGAAGGAAGTGAGGCATAAGGGATATGTTATTTTATTAGGTGTACAAGGTGATGTCAGAGGCAACTTCGAAAGCAAGGTTCTTGGGTTGGGGTTGAAGTGGGGAGGCGAGCAGGAGTGGCGAATGATTATACATTGCAGCCGTAGGACAATCTAGACTAAATAACAGTTTGTTAAATGCGCAAAAGTATTGTAAGGCATGCGCCCCACGAAGCGTCCGAGATAATATGAATGAGATCCAGTGATTTCATGCACTGTGTTTTCAAGGATCTTAATTAAGTGTGGAAGCAATGTAAGACGCCTATCAAATACTACCCCAAGAAACTTACCCTACTCTACTACTGGCAGCCGAGAGCCGCACAGTATGAAGTCGGGGTCTGGGTGATAACTCCTCAGGCGACAAAAAATGTATAGCAACCAATATGGAAAGGGAAAATTGAAAGCAATGCTCCTTTGCCCATCGGGAGGTCCTGTCTGTAGATTATGTAGCCGTCGTTGTGCAGTTGATATCCGAGATGCCAAAAACCAGAGTGCTAGGTCATAGACAAGAAGTGAAGACGAAACATCATCAGGGAGTGATGTTGTCATGCCGTTTATGGCCGCGGCAAAGAGGGTGACACTCGAGACGCTTCCCTAGCGGACTCCTTCCTGTTGCTGATATGATATGGAGTATGACGTTTCAACTGTATAGCGGAAGGTCTGATATTTAAGAAAGCCCTTCACAAATTTTGGCACCTGACCCCGGAGGACAAAGTAATGGAGTTGCTTAAGTATCCCGTTCCTCCATGTTGTGTCGTAGCCCTTCTCTAGGTCGCAAAAGACACAGACCATGAGCTGTATCTGCAAAGGCGCGACATATAAACGATTCGAGACGTACAAGGGCATCCAAAGTCGACCTCATTCAGCGAAACCCAGACTGGTAAGGGTCATTCATTCATTCATTTAAAAAAAAAGGGCTTTGATAGGGTCTGGCACAAATCTTTGCTTTCCAAACAACCCTCTTACGGTTTCTATCCTTCTCTCTATACCTTTATCTCCAGTTTCCTCTCTGACAGATCTATCACTGCTGTAGTAGACGGTCACTGTTCTTCCCCTAAACCTATTAACAGTGGTGTCCCACAGGATTCTGTCTTATCTCCCACTCTCTGTTGTTCAACATTGATGATCTTTCCAAAATGAATTGTCCTATCCATTCCTACGCCGATGATTCTACTCTGCATTACTCAACTTCTTTTGATAGAAGACCCACCCTACAGGAACTTAATGACTCAAGGCTGGAGGCTGCAGAACGCTTAGCCTCAGACCTTACTATTATTTCCGATTGGGGCAAGAGGAACCTGGTGTCCTTCAACGCCTCAAAAACACAGTTTCTCCACCTATCCACTCGACACAATCTTCCAAACAACTATCCCCTATTCTTTGACAACACTCAGCTATCACCTTCCTCAACACTAAACATCCTCGGTCTATCCTTAACTCAAAAATCTCAACTGGAAACTTCATATCTCATCTCTTACTAAATCAGCTTCCTCGAGGCTGGGCATTCTGTACCGTCTCCGCCAGTTCTTCTCCCCCGCACAGTTACTGTCCATATACAGGGGCCTTGTTCGACCTCTGTTGTTCATTGATGATCTTCTTTCCAGAACGAACTGTCCTATCCATTCTTACGCCTATGACTCTACTCTGCATTTTTCAACTTCTTTTGATAAAAGGCCAACTCAACAGGAACTAGATGATTCCAGGCTTGAGGCTACAGAATGCTTAACCTCAGACCTTAATATAATTTCCGATTGGGGCAAGATGAACTGGTGTCCTTCAACGCCGCAAAAACTCAATTTCTTCACCTATCAACTCGATATAATCTTCTAAACACCTATCCCTTATTCTACGACGACACTCGGCTGTCCCCTTCTCCTACACTTAACATCCTCGATCTATCCATAACTCAAACTCTCAACTGGAAATTCCATATCTCCTCTTTCACTAAATCAACTTCCTCGAGGTTGTGCGTTCTGTTCGTCTCCGCCAGTTTTTTTCTCCCCCGCACAGATGCTGTCCATATACAGGGCCTTGTCTGTCCTCGTATGGAGTATGCATCATATGTGTGTGTGTGTGTGGGGGGGGGGGGGGCCTCCATTCACACAACTCTCTTGGACAAAATAGAGTCAAAGACTTAGTTTCATCAACTCCCCTCTTCATACTGAGAGTCTTCTACCTCTTAAATTTCGCCGCCATGTTGCCTCTCCTTCTATCTTCTATCGATATTTTCACGCTGACTGCCCTTCTGAATTTGCTAAATGCATGCCTCCCCCCTTCCGCGGTCCCGCTGCACTCGACTTCCTACTCTGCTTCGGTGATCTCTACTGCTCAACACTGCTCTGCTAAGTGTTATATTCCTGTCTACTTAAGCACATTCTCCCTTGCACACTTGCTCACA